>NC_083769.1:52937705-53237705 GCF_963514075.1 Conger conger | reverse complement strand
AGTCCGCGATTTCGCGGGTGTTCGCGAGTCCGCGATTTCGGGAGTGTTCGCGAGTCCGCGATTTCGCGAGTGTTCGCGAGTCCGCGATTTCGGGAGTGTTCGCGACTCCGCGATTTCGCGAGTGTTCGCGACTCCGCGATTTCGCGAGTGTTCGCGAGTCCGCGATTTTGCGAGTTTTCGCGAGTCCGCGATTTCGCGAGTCCGCGATTTCGGGAGTGTTCGCGAGTCCGCGATTTCGCGAGTGTTCGTGAGTCCGCGATTTCGCGGGTGTTCGCGAGTCCGCGATTTCGCGGGTGTTCGCGAGTCTGTGATTTCGGGAGTGTTCGCGAGTCCGCGATTTCGCGAGTGTTCGCGAGTCCGCGATTTCGCAAGTGTTCGCGAGTCCGCGATTTCGCGGGTGTTCGCGATTTCGCGATTTCGGGAGTGTTCGCGAGTCCGCGATATCGCGAGTGTTCGCGAGTCCGCTATTTCGCGAGTCCGCGATTTTGCGAGTCCGCGATTTTGCGATTTCGGGAGTGTTCGCGAGTCCGCGATATCGCGAGTGTTCGCGAGTCCGCTATTTCGCGAGTGTTCGCGACTCCGCGATTTCGCGAGTGTTCGCGAGTCCGCGATTTTGCGAGTTTTCGCGAGTCCGCGATTTCGCGAGTCCGCGATTTCGGGAGTGTTCGCGAGTCCGCGATTTCGCGAGTGTTCGTGAGTCCGCGATTTCGCGGGTGTTCGCGAGTCCGCGATTTCGCGAGTGTTCGCCAGTCCGCGATTTCGCGAGTGTTCGCGAGTCCGCGATTTTGCGAGTGTTCGCGAGTCCGCGATTTCGCGAGTCCGCGATTTCGGGAGTGTTCGCGAGTTCGCGATTTCGGGAGTGTTTGCGAGTCCGCGATTTCGCGAGTCCGCGATTTCGCGAGTGTTCGCGAGTCCGCGATTTCGCGAGTGTTCGCGAGTCCGCGATTTCGCGGGTGTTCGCGAGTCCGCGATTTCGCGGGTGTTCGCGAGTCCGCAATTTCGGGAGTGTTCGCGAGTCCGCGATTTCGCGAGTCCGCGATTTCGGGAGTGTTCGCGAGTTCGCGATTTCGGGAGTGTTTGCGAGTCCGCGATTTCGCGAGTCCGCGATTTCGCGAGTGTTCGCGAGTCCGCGATTTCGCGAGTGTTCGCGAGTCCGCGATTTCGCGGGTGTTCGCGAGTCCGCGATTTCGCGGGTGTTCGCGAGTCCGCAATTTCGGGAGTGTTCGCGAGTCCGCGATTTCGCGAGTGTTCGCGAGTCCGCGATTTCGCGGGTGTTCGCGATTTCGCGATTTCGGGATTTTTCGCCAGTCCGCGATTTCGCGAGTGTTCGCGAGTCCGCGATTTCGCGAGATTTCGCGAGTCCGCGATTTTGCGAGTCCGCGATTTCGCGAGAGTTCGCGAGTCCGCGATTTCGCGGGTGTTCGCGAGTCCGCGATTTCGCGGGTGTTCGCGAGTCTGTGATTTCGGGAGTGTTCGCGAGTCCGCGATTTCGCGAGTGTTCGCGAGTCCGCGATTTCGCGGGTGTTCGCGATTTCGCGATTTCGGGAGTGTTCGCGAGTCCGCGATATCGCGAGTGTTCGCGAGTCCGCCATTTCGGGAGTGTTCGCGAGTCCGCGATTTCGCGAGTCCGCGATTTCGCGAGTTTTCGCGAGTCCGCGATTTCGCGAGTGTTCGCGAGTCCGCGATTTCGCGAGTGTTCGCGAGTCCGCGATTTCGGGAGTGTTCGCGAGTGCGCGATTTTGCCAGTGTTCGCGAGTCCGCGATTTCGCGAGTCCGCGATTTCGCGGGTGTTCGCGAGTCCGCGATTTCGGGAGTTTTCGCGAATCCGCGATTTCGTGAGTCAGCGATTTCGTGAGTCCGCGATTTCGCGGGTGTTCGCGAGTCCGCGATTTCGCGGGTGTTCGCGAGTCCGCGATTTTGCGAGTGTTCGCGAGTCCGCGATTTCGCGAGTCCGCGATTTCGCGAGTGTTCGCGAGCCCGCGATTTCGCGAGTGTTCCCGAGTCCGCGATTTCGCGAGTGTTCGCGAGTCCGCGAGTGTTCGCGAGTCCGCGATTTCGCGAGTCCGCGATTTCGCGGGTGTTCTCGAGTCCGCGATTTCGCGGGTGTTCGCGAGTCCGCGATTTCGGGAGTGTTCGCGAGTCCGCGATTTCGCGAGTGTTCGCGAGTCCGCGATTTCGGGAGTGTTCGCGACTCCGCGATTTCGCGAGTGTTCGCGACTCCGCGATTTCGCGAGTGTTCGCGAGTCCGCGATTTTGCGAGTGTTCGCGAGTCCGCGATTTCGCGAGTCCGCGATTTCGGGAGTGTTCGCGAGTCCGCGATTTCGCGAGTGTTCGTGAGTCCGCGATTTCGCGAGTGTTCGCGAGTCCGCGATTTCGCGGGTGTTCGCGATTTCGCGATTTCGGGAGTGTTCGCGAGTCCGCGATATCGCGAGTGTTCGCGAGTCCGCGATTTCGCGAGTGTTCGCGAGTCCGCGATTTTGCGAGTCCGCGATTTTGCGAGTCTCGCGGGTGTTCGCGAGTCCGCGATTTCGGGAGTGTTCGCGAGTCCGCGATTTCGCGAGTGTTCGCCAGTCCGCGATTTCGCGAGTGTTCGCGAGTCCGCGATTTTGCGAGTGTTCGCGAGTCCGCGATTTCGCGAGTCCGCGATTTCGGGAGTGTTCGCGAGTCCGCGATATCGCGAGTGTTCGCGAGTCCGCCATTTCGGGAGTGTTCGCGAGTCCGCGATTTCGCGAGTCCGCGATTTCGCGAGTGTTCGCGAGTCCGCGATTTCGCGAGTGTTCGCGAGTCCGCGATTTCGGGAGTGTTCGCGAGTGCGCGATTTTGCCAGTGTTCGCGAGTCCGCGATTTCGCGATTTTCGGGAGTGTTCGCGAGTCCGCGATTTCGCGAGTGTTCGCGAGTCCGCGATTTCGCGAGTATTCGCGAGTCCGCGATTTCGCGGGTGTTCGCGATTTCGCGATTTCGGGATTGTTCGCCAGTCCGCGATTTCGCGAGTGTTCGCGAGTGCGCGATTTTGCGAGTGTTCGCGAGTCCGCGATTTCGCGAGTCCGCGATTTCGGGAGTGTTCGCGAGTCCGCGATTTCGCGGGTGTTCGCGAGTCTGTGATTTCGGGAGTGTTCGCGAGTCCGCGATTTCGCGAGTGTTCGCGAGTCCGCGATTTCGTGGGTGTTCGCGATTTCGCGATTTCGGGATTGTTCGCCAGTCCGCAATTTCGCGAGTGTTCGCGAGTCCGCAATTTCGCGAGTGTTCGCGAGTCCACGATTTCGCGAGTGTTCGCGAGTCCGCGATTTCGCGGGTGTTGGCGATTTCGCGATTTCGGGATTTTTCGCCAGTCCGCGATTTCGCGAGTGTTCGCGAGTCCGCGATTTCGCGAGATTTCGCGAGTCCGCGATTTTGCGAGTCCGCGATTTCGCGAGAGTTCGCGAGTCCGCGATTTCGCGGGTGTTCGCGAGTCCGCGATTTCGCGGGTGTTCGCGAGTCTGTGATTTCGGGAGTGTTCGCGAGTCCGCGATTTCGCGAGTGTTCGCGAGTCCGCGATTTCGCGGGTGTTCGCGATTTCGCGATTTCGGGAGTGTTCGCGAGTCCGCGATATCGCGAGTGTTCGCGAGTCCGCCATTTCGGGAGTGTTCGCGAGTCCGCGATTTCGCGAGTCCGCGATTTCGCGAGTTTTCGCGAGTCCGCGATTTCGCGAGTGTTCGCGAGTCCGCGATTTCGCGAGTGTTCGCGAGTCCGCGATTTCGGGAGTGTTCGCGAGTGCGCGATTTTGCCAGTGTTCGCGAGTCCGCGATTTCGCGAGTCCGCGATTTCGCGGGTGTTCGCGAGTCCGCGATTTCGGGAGTTTTCGCGAATCCGCGATTTCGTGAGTCAGCGATTTCGTGAGTCCGCGATTTCGCGGGTGTTCGCGAGTCCGCGATTTCGCGGGTGTTCGCGAGTCCGCGATTTTGCGAGTGTTCGCGAGTCCGCGATTTCGCGAGTCCGCGATTTCGCGAGTGTTCGCGAGCCCGCGATTTCGCGAGTGTTCCCGAGTCCGCGATTTCGCGAGTGTTCGCGAGTCCGCGAGTGTTCGCGAGTCCGCGATTTCGCGAGTCCGCGATTTCGCGGGTGTTCTCGAGTCCGCGATTTCGCGGGTGTTCGCGAGTCCGCGATTTCGGGAGTGTTCGCGAGTCCGCGATTTCGCGAGTGTTCGCGAGTCCGCGATTTCGGGAGTGTTCGCGACTCCGCGATTTCGCGAGTGTTCGCGACTCCGCGATTTCGCGAGTGTTCGCGAGTCCGCGATTTTGCGAGTGTTCGCGAGTCCGCGATTTCGCGAGTCCGCGATTTCGGGAGTGTTCGCGAGTCCGCGATTTCGCGAGTGTTCGTGAGTCCGCGATTTCGCGGGTGTTCGCGAGTCCGCGATTTCGCGGGTGTTCGCGAGTCTGTGATTTCGGGAGTGTTCGCGAGTCCGCGATTTCGCGAGTGTTCGCGAGTCCGCGATTTCGCGAGTGTTCGCGAGTCCGCGATTTCGCGGGTGTTCGCGATTTCGCGATTTCGGGAGTGTTCGCGAGTCCGCGATATCGCGAGTGTTCGCGAGTCCGCGATTTCGCGAGTGTTCGCGAGTCCGCGATTTTGCGAGTCCGCGATTTTGCGAGTCTCGCGGGTGTTCGCGAGTCCGCGATTTCGGGAGTGTTCGCGAGTCCGCGATTTCGCGAGTGTTCGCCAGTCCGCGATTTCGCGAGTGTTCGCGAGTCCGCGATTTTGCGAGTGTTCGCGAGTCCGCGATTTCGCGATTCCGCGATTTCGGGAGTGTTCGCGAGTCCGCGATATCGCGAGTGTTCGCGAGTCCGCCATCTCGGGAGTGTTCGCGAGTCCGCGATTTCGCGAGTCCGCGATTTCGCGAGTGTTCGCGAGTCCGCGATTTCGCGAGTGTTCGCGAGTCCGCGATTTCGGGAGTGTTCGCGAGTGCGCGATTTTGCCAGTGTTCGCGAGTCCGCGATTTCGCGAGTCCGCGATTTCGCGGGTGTTCGCGAGTCCGCGATTTCGGGAGTTTTCGCGAATCCGCGATTTCGTGAGTCAGCGATTTCGTGAGTCCGCGATTTCGCGGGTTTTCGCGAGTCCGCGATTTCGCGGGTGTTCGCGAGTCCGCGATTTTGCGAGTGTTCGCGAGTCCGCGATTTCGCGAGTCCGCGATTTCGCGAGTGTTCGCGAGCCCGCGATTTCGCGAGTGTTCGCGAGTCCGCGATTTCGCGGGTGTTCCCGAGTCCGCGATTTCGCGAGTGTTCGCGAGTCCGCGATTTCGCGAGTCCGCGATTTCGCGGGTGTTCTCGAGTCCGCGATTTCGCGGGTGTTCGCGAGTCCGCGATTTCGGGAGTGTTCGCGAGTCCGCGATTTCGCGAGTGTTCGCGAGTCCGCGATTTCGGGAGTGTTCGCGACTCCGCGATTTCGCGAGTGTTCGCGACTCCGCGATTTCGCGAGTGTTCGCGAGTCCGCGATTTTGCGAGTTTTCGCGAGTCCGCGATTTCGCGAGTCCGCGATTTCGGGAGTGTTCGCGAGTCCGCGATTTCGCGAGTGTTCGTGAGTCCGCGATTTCGCGGGTGTTCGCGAGTCCGCGATTTCGCGGGTGTTCGCGAGTCTGTGATTTCGGGAGTGTTCGCGAGTCCGCGATTTCGCGAGTGTTCGCGAGTCCGCGATTTCGCAAGTGTTCGCGAGTCCGCGATTTCGCGGGTGTTCGCGATTTCGCGATTTCGGGAGTGTTCGCGAGTCCGCGATATCGCGAGTGTTCGCGAGTCCGCTATTTCGCGAGTCCGCGATTTTGCGAGTCCGCGATTTTGCGATTTCGGGAGTGTTCGCGAGTCCGCGATATCGCGAGTGTTCGCGAGTCCGCTATTTCGCGAGTGTTCGCGACTCCGCGATTTCGCGAGTGTTCGCGAGTCCGCGATTTTGCGAGTTTTCGCGAGTCCGCGATTTCGCGAGTCCGCGATTTCGGGAGTGTTCGCGAGTCCGCGATTTCGCGAGTGTTCGTGAGTCCGCGATTTCGCGGGTGTTCGCGAGTCCGCGATTTCGCGAGTGTTCGCCAGTCCGCGATTTCGCGAGTGTTCGCGAGTCCGCGATTTTGCGAGTGTTCGCGAGTCCGCGATTTCGCGAGTCCGCGATTTCGGGAGTGTTCGCGAGTTCGCGATTTCGGGAGTGTTTGCGAGTCCGCGATTTCGCGAGTCCGCGATTTCGCGAGTGTTCGCGAGTCCGCGATTTCGCGAGTGTTCGCGAGTCCGCGATTTCGCGGGTGTTCGCGAGTCCGCGATTTCGCGGGTGTTCGCGAGTCCGCAATTTCGGGAGTGTTCGCGAGTCCGCGATTTCGCGAGTCCGCGATTTCGGGAGTGTTCGCGAGTTCGCGATTTCGCGGGTGTTCGCGAGTCCGCGATTTCGCGGGTGTTCGCGAGTCCGCAATTTCGGGAGTGTTCGCGAGTCCGCGATTTCGCGAGTCCGCGATTTCGGGAGTGTTCGCGAGTTCGCGATTTCGGGAGTGTTTGCGAGTCCGCGATTTCGCGAGTCCGCGATTTCGCGAGTGTTCGCGAGTCCGCGATTTCGCGAGTGTTCGCGAGTCCGCGATTTCGCGGGTGTTCGCGAGTCCGCGATTTCGCGGGTGTTCGCGAGTCCGCAATTTCGGGAGTGTTCGCGAGTCCGCGATTTCGCGAGTGTTCGCGAGTCCGCGATTTCGCGGGTGTTCGCGACTTCGCGATTTCGGGATTTTTCGCCAGTCCGCGATTTCGCGAGTGTTCGCGAGTCCGCGATTTCGCGAGATTTCGCGAGTCCGCGATTTTGCGAGTCCGCGATTTCGCGAGAGTTCGCGAGTCCGCGATTTCGCGGGTGTTCGCGAGTCCGCGATTTCGCGGGTGTTCGCGAGTCTGTGATTTCGGGAGTGTTCGCGAGTCCGCGATTTCGCGAGTGTTCGCGAGTCCGCGATTTCGCGGGTGTTCGCGATTTCGCGATTTCGGGAGTGTTCGCGAGTCCGCGATATCGCGAGTGTTCGCGAGTCCGCCATTTCGGGAGTGTTCGCGAGTCCGCGATTTCGCGAGTCCGCGATTTCGCGAGTTTTCGCGAGTCCGCGATTTCGCGAGTGTTCGCGAGTCCGCGATTTCGCGAGTGTTCGCGAGTCCGCGATTTCGGGAGTGTTCGCGAGTGCGCGATTTTGCCAGTGTTCGCGAGTCCGCGATTTCGCGAGTCCGCGATTTCGCGGGTGTTCGCGAGTCCGCGATTTCGGGAGTTTTCGCGAATCCGCGATTTCGTGAGTCAGCGATTTCGTGAGTCCGCGATTTCGCGGGTGTTCGCGAGTCCGCGATTTCGCGGGTGTTCGCGAGTCCGCGATTTTGCGAGTGTTCGCGAGTCCGCGATTTCGCGAGTCCGCGATTTCGCGAGTGTTCGCGAGCCCGCGATTTCGCGAGTGTTCCCGAGTCCGCGATTTCGCGAGTGTTCGCGAGTCCGCGAGTGTTCGCGAGTCCGCGATTTCGCGAGTCCGCGATTTCGCGGGTGTTCTCGAGTCCGCGATTTCGCGGGTGTTCGCGAGTCCGCGATTTCGGGAGTGTTCGCGAGTCCGCGATTTCGCGAGTGTTCGCGAGTCCGCGATTTCGGGAGTGTTCGCGACTCCGCGATTTCGCGAGTGTTCGCGACTCCGCGATTTCGCGAGTGTTCGCGAGTCCGCGATTTTGCGAGTGTTCGCGAGTCCGCGATTTCGCGAGTCCGCGATTTCGGGAGTGTTCGCGAGTCCGCGATTTCGCGAGTGTTCGTGAGTCCGCGATTTCGCGGGTGTTCGCGAGTCCGCGATTTCGCGGGTGTTCGCCAGTCCGCGATTTCGCGAGTGTTCGCGAGTCCGCGATTTCGCGAGTGTTCGCCAGTCCGCGATTTCGCGAGTGTTCGCGAGTCCGCGATTTTGCGAGTGTTCGCGAGTCCGCGATTTCGCGAGTCCGCGATTTCGGGAGTGTTCGCGAGTCCGCGATATCGCGAGTGTTCGCGAGTCCGCCATTTCGGGAGTGTTCGCGAGTCCGCGATTTCGCGAGTCCGCGATTTCGCGAGTGTTCGCGAGTCCGCGATTTCGCGAGTGTTCGCGAGTCCGCGATTTCGGGAGTGTTCGCGAGTGCGCGATTTTGCCAGTGTTCGCGAGTCCGCGATTTCGCGATTTTCGGGAGTGTTCGCGAGTCCGCGATTTCGCGAGTGTTCGCGAGTCCGCGATTTCGCGAGTATTCGCGAGTCCGCGATTTCGCGGGTGTTCGCGATTTCGCGATTTCGGGATTGTTCGCCAGTCCGCGATTTCGCGAGTGTTCGCGAGTGCGCGATTTTGCGAGTGTTCGCGAGTCCGCGATTTCGCGAGTCCGCGATTTCGGGAGTGTTCGCGAGTCCGCGATTTCGCGGGTGTTCGCGAGTCTGTGATTTCGGGAGTGTTCGCGAGTCCGCGATTTCGCGAGTGTTCGCGAGTCCGCGATTTCGTGGGTGTTCGCGATTTCGCGATTTCGGGATTGTTCGCCAGTCCGCAATTTCGCGAGTGTTCGCGAGTCCGCAATTTCGCGAGTGTTCGCGAGTCCACGATTTCGCGAGTGTTCGCGAGTCCGCGATTTCGCGGGTGTTGGCGATTTCGCGATTTCGGGATTTTTCGCCAGTCCGCGATTTCGCGAGTGTTCGCGAGTCCGCGATTTCGCGAGATTTCGCGAGTCCGCGATTTTGCGAGTCCGCGATTTCGCGAGAGTTCGCGAGTCCGCGATTTCGCGGGTGTTCGCGAGTCCGCGATTTCGCGGGTGTTCGCGAGTCTGTGATTTCGGGAGTGTTCGCGAGTCCGCGATTTCGCGAGTGTTCGCGAGTCCGCGATTTCGCGGGTGTTCGCGATTTCGCGATTTCGGGAGTGTTCGCGAGTCCGCGATATCGCGAGTGTTCGCGAGTCCGCCATTTCGGGAGTGTTCGCGAGTCCGCGATTTCGCGAGTCCGCGATTTCGCGAGTTTTCGCGAGTCCGCGATTTCGCGAGTGTTCGCGAGTCCGCGATTTCGCGAGTGTTCGCGAGTCCGCGATTTCGGGAGTGTTCGCGAGTGCGCGATTTTGCCAGTGTTCGCGAGTCCGCGATTTCGCGAGTCCGCGATTTCGCGGGTGTTCGCGAGTCCGCGATTTCGGGAGTTTTCGCGAATCCGCGATTTCGTGAGTCAGCGATTTCGTGAGTCCGCGATTTCGCGGGTGTTCGCGAGTCCGCGATTTCGCGGACTCGCGAACACTCCCGAAATCACAGACTCGCGAACACCCGCGAAATCGCGGACTCGCGAACACTCGCGAAATCGCGGACTCGCAAAATCGCGGACTCGCGAAATCTCGCGAAATCGCGGACTCGCGAACACTCGCGAAATCGCGGACTCGCGAACACTCCCGAAATCGCGGACTCGCGAACACCCGCGAAATCGCGGACTCGCGAACACCCGCGAAATCGCGGACTCGCGAAATCGCGGACTCGCGAACACTCGCGAAATCGCGGACTCGCGAACACTCCCGAAATCGCGGACTCGCGAACACTCGCGAAATCGCGGACTCGCGAACACTCCCGAAATCACAGACTCGCGAACACCCGCGAAATCGCGGACTCGCGAACACCCGCGATATCGCGGACTCGCGAACTCTCGCGAAATCGCGGACTCGCAAAATCGCGGACTCGCGAAATCTCGCGAAATCGCGGACTCGCGAACACTCGCGAAATCGCGGACTGGCGAAAAATCCCGAAATCGCGAAATCGCGGACTCGCGAACACTCGCGAAATCGCGGACTCGCGAACACTCCCGAAATCGCGGACTCGCGAACACTCGCGAAATCGCGGACTCGCGAACACTCCCGAAATCACAGACTCGCGAACACCCGCGAAATCGCGGACTCGCGAACACCCGCGATATCGCGGACTCGCGAACTCTCGCGAAATCGCGGACTCGCAAAATCGCGGACTCGCGAAATCTCGCGAAATCGCGGACTCGCGAACACTCGCGAAATCGCGGACTGGCGAAAAATCCCGAAATCGCGAAATCGCGAACACCCGCGAAATCGCGGACTCGCGAACACTCGCGAAATCGTGGACTCGCGAACACTCGCGAAATTGCGGACTCGCGAACACTCGCGAAATTGCGGACTGGCGAACAATCCCGAAATCGCGAAATCGCGAACACCCACGAAATCGCGGACTCGCGAACACTCGCGAAATCGCGGACTCGCGAACACTCCCGAAATCACAGACTCGCGAACACCCGCGAAATCGCGGACTCGCGAACACTCCCGAAATCGCGGACTCGCGAAATCGCGGACTCGCGAACACTCGCAAAATCGCGGACTCGCGAACACTCGCGAAATCGCGGACTGGCGAACAATCCCGAAATCGCGAAATCGCGAACACCCGCGAAATCGCGGACTCGCGAATACTCGCGAAATCGCGGACTCGCGAACACTCCCGAAATCGCGGACTCGCGAACACTCGCGAAATCGTGGACTCGCGAACACTCGCGAAATTGTGGACTCGCGAACACTCGCGAAATTGCGGACTGGCGAACAATCCCGAAATCGCGAAATCGCGAACACCCGCGAAATCGCGGACTCGCGAACACCCGCGAAATCGCGGACTCGCGAAATCGCGGACTCGCGAACACTCGCGAAATCGTGGACTCGCGAACACTCGCGAAATTGCGGACTCGCGAACAATCGCGAAATTGCGGACTGGCGAACAATCCCGAAATCGCGAAATCGCGACCACCCGCGAAATCGCGGATTCGCGAACACCCGCGAAATCGCGAACACCCGCGAAATCGCGGACTCGCGAACACCCGCGAAATCGCGGACTCGCGAAATCGCGGACTGGCGAACAATCCCGAAATCGCGGACTCGCAAACACTCGCGAAATCGCGGACTGGCGAAATCGCGGACTCGCGAACACTCGCAAAATCGCGGACTCGCGAACACACGCGAAATCGCGGACTGGCGAACACTCGCGAAATCGCGGACTCGCGAACACTCCCGAAATTGCGGACTCGCGAACACCCGCGAAATCGCGGACTCGCGAACACCCGCAAAATCGCGGACTCGCGAAATCTCGCGAAATCGCGGACTCGCGAACACTCGCGAAATCGCGGACTGGCGAAAAATCCCGAAATCGCGAAATCGCGAACACCCGCGAAATCGCGGACTCGCGAACACTCGCGAAATCGTGGACTCGCGAACACTCGCGAAATTGCGGACTCGCGAACACTCGCGAAATTGCGGACTGGCGAACAATCCCGAAATCGCGAAATCGCGAACACCCACGAAATCGCGGACTCGCGAACACTCGCGAAATCGCGGACTCGCGAACACTCCCGAAATCACAGACTCGCGAACACCCGCGAAATCGCGGACTCGCGAACACTCCCGAAATCGCGGACTCGCGAAATCGCGGACTCGCGAACACTCGCAAAATCGCGCACTCGCGAACACTCGCGAAATCGCGGACTGGCGAACAATCCCGAAATCGCGAAATCGCGAACACCCGCGAAATCGCGGACTCGCGAATACTCGCGAAATCGCGGACTCGCGAACACTTCCGAAATCGCGGACTCGCGAACACTCGCGAAATCGTGGACTCGCGAACACTCGCGAAATTGCGGACTCGCGAACACTCGCGAAATTGCGGACTGGCGAACAATCCCGAAATCGCGAAATCGCGAACACCCACGAAATCGCGGACTCGCGAACACCCGCGAAATCGCGGACTCGCGAAATCGCGGACTCGCGAACACTCGCGAACACCCGCGAAATCGCGGACTCGCGAAATCGCGGACTCGCGAACACTCGCAAAATCGCGGACTCACCAACACTCGCGAAATCGCGGACTCGCGAACACTCGCGAAATCGCGGACTCGCGAACACTCCCGAAATCGCGGACTCGCGAACACCCGCGAAATCGCGGACTCGCGAACACCCGCGAAATCGCGGACTCGCGAAATCGCGGACTCGCGAACACTCGCGAAATCGCGGACTCGCGAACACTCCCGAAATCGCGGACTCGCGAACACTCGCGAAATCGCGGACTCGCGAACACTCCCGAAATCACAGACTCGCGAACACCCGCGAAATCGCGGACTCGCGAACACCCGCGATATCGCGGACTCGCGAACTCTCGCGAAATCGCGGACTCGCAAAATCGCGGACTCGCGAAATCTCGCGAAATCGCGGACTCGCGAACACTCGCGAAATCGCGGACTGGCGAAAAATCCCGAAATCGCGAAATCGCGAACACCCGCGAAATCGCGGACTCGCGAACACTCGCGAAATCGTGGACTCGCGAACACTCGCGAAATTGCGGACTCGCGAACACTCGCGAAATTGCGGACTGGCGAACAATCCCGAAATCGCGAAATCGCGAACACCCACGAAATCGCGGACTCGCGAACACTCGCGAAATCGCGGACTCGCGAACACTCCCGAAATCACAGACTCGCGAACACCCGCGAAATCGCGGACTCGCGAACACTCCCGAAATCGCGGACTCGCGAAATCGCGGACTCGCGAACACTCGCAAAATCGCGGACTCGCGAACACTCGCGAAATCGCGGACTGGCGAACAATCCCGAAATCGCGAAATCGCGAACACCCGCGAAATCGCGGACTCGCGAATACTCGCGAAATCGCGGACTCGCGAACACTCCCGAAATCGCGGACTCGCGAACACTCGCGAAATCGTGGACTCGCGAACACTCGCGAAATTGTGGACTCGCGAACACTCGCGAAATTGCGGACTCGCGAACAATCGCGAAATTGCGGACTGGCGAACAATCCCGAAATCGCGAAATCGCGACCACCCGCGAAATCGCGGACTCGCGAACACCCGCGAAATCGCGAACACCCGCGAAATCGCGGACTCGCGAACACCCGCGAAATCGCGGACTCGCGAACACTCCCGAAATCGCGGAGTCGCGAACACTCGCGAAATCGCGGAGTCGCGAACACTCCCGAAATCGCGGAGTCGCGAACACTCGCGAAATCGCGGAGTCGCGAACACTCCCGAAATCGCGGAGTCGCGAACACTCGCGAAATCGCGGAGTCGCGAACACTCGCGAAATAGCGGACTCGCGAACACTCGCGATATCGCGGACTCGCGAACACTCCCGAAATCGCAAAATCGCGGACTCGCAAAATCGCGGACTCGCGAACACTCGCGAAATAGCGGACTCGCGAACACTCGCGATATCGCGGACTCGCGAACACTCCCGAAATCGCGGACTCGCGAACACTCGCGAAATCGCGGACTCGCGAACACTCCCGAAATCGCGGAGTCGCGAACACTCGCGAAATCGCGGAGTCGCGAACACTCCCGAAATCGCGGAGTCGCGAACACTCGCGAAATCGCGGAGTCGCGAACACTCCCGAAATCGCGGAGTCGGGAACACTCGCGAAATCGCGGAGTCGCGAACACTCCCGAAATCGCGGACTCGCGAACACTCGCGAAATCGCGGACTCGCGAACACTCCCGAAATCGCGGACTCGCGAACACCCGCGAAATCGCGGACTCGAGAACACCCGCGAAATCGCGGACTCGCGAAATCGCGGACTCGCGAACACTCGCGAAATCGCGGACTCGGGAACACCCGCGAAATCGCGGACTCGCGAACACTCGCGAAATCGCGGGCTCGCGAACACTCGCGAAATCGCGGACTCGCGAAATCGCGGACTCGCGAACACTCGCAAAATCGCGGACTCGCGAACACCCGCGAAATCGCGGACTCGCGAAAACCCGCGAAATCGCGGACTCACGAAATCGCTGACTCACGAAATCGCGGATTCGCGAAAACTCCCGAAATCGCGGACTCGCGAACACCCGCGAAATCGCGGACTCGCGAAATCGCGGACTCGCGAACACTGGCAAAATCGCGCACTCGCGAACACTCCCGAAATCGCGGACTCGCGAACACTCGCGAAATCGCGGACTCGCGAACACTCGCGAAATCGCGGACTCGCGAAATCGCGGACTCGCGAACACTCCCGAAATGGCGGACTCGCGAACACTCGCGATATCGCGGACTCGCGAACACTCCCGAAATCGCGGACTCGCGAAATCGCGGACTCGCGAACACTCGCAAAATCGCGGACTCGCGAACACTCGCGAAATCGCGGACTGGCGAACACTCGCGAAATCGCGGACTCGCGAACACTCCCGAAATCGCGGACTCGCGAACACCCGCGAGACTCGCAAAATCGCGGACTCGCAAAATCGCGGACTCGCGAACACTCGCGAAATCGCGGACTCGCGAACACTCGCGATATCGCGGACTCGCGAACACTCCCGAAATCGCGAAATCGCGAACACCCGCGAAATCGCGGACTCGCGAACACTCGCGAAATCGCGGACTCGCGAACACTCGCGAAATCGCGGACTCGCGAACACTCCCGAAATCACAGACTCGCGAACACCCGCGAAATCGCGGACTCGCGAACACCCGCGAAATCGCGGACTCACGAACACTCGCGAAATCGCGGACTCGCGAACACTCCCGAAATCGCGGACTCGCGAAATCGCGGACTCGCGAACACTCGCAAAATCGCGGACTCGCGAACACTCGCGAAATCGCGGAGTCGCGAACACTCGCGAAATCGCGGAGTCGCGAACACTCCCGAAATCGCGGACTCGCGAACACTCGCGAAATCGCGGACTCGCGAACACTCCCGAAATCGCGGACTCGCGAACACCCGCGAAATCGCGGACTCGAGAACACCCGCGAAATCGCGGACTCGCGAAATCGCGGACTCGCGAACACTCGCGGACTCGCGAACACTCGCGAAATCGCGGACTCGGGAACACTCGCGAAATCGCGGGCTCGCGAACACTCGCGAAATCGCGGACTCGCGAAATCGCGGACTCGCGAACACTCGCAAAATCGCGGACTCGCGAACACCCGCGAAATCGCGGACTCGCGAACACCAGCGAAATCGCGGACTCACGAAATCGCTGACTCACGAAATCGCGGATTCGCGAAAACTCCCGAAATCGCGGACTCGCGAACACCCGCGAAATCGCGGACTCGCGAAATCGCGGACTCGCGAACACTGGCAAAATCGCGCACTCGCGAACACTCCCGAAATCGCGGACTCGCGAACACTCGCGAAATCGCGGACTCGCGAACACTCGCGAAATCGCGGACTCGCGTAAACTCGCGAAATCGCGGACTCGCGAAATCGCGGACTCGCGAACACTCCCGAAATGGCGGACTCGCGAACACTCGCGATATCGCGGACTCGCGAACACTCCCGAAATCGCGAAATCGCGAACACCCGCGAAATCGCGGACTCGCGAACACTCGCGAAATCGCGGACTCGCGAACACTCCCGAAATCACAGACTCGCGAACACCCGCGAAATCGCGGACTCGCGAACACCCGCGAAATCGCGGACTCGCGAACTCTCGCGAAATCGCGGACTCGCAAAATCGCGGACTCGCGAAATCTCGCGAAATCGCGGACTCGCGAACACTCGCGAAATCGCGGACTGGCGAAAAATCCCGAAATCGCGAAATCGCGAACACCCGCGAAATCGCGGACTCGCGAACACTCGCGAAATCGCGGACTCGCGAACACTCCCGAAATTGCGGACTCGCGAACACCCGCGAAATCGCGGACTCGCGAACACCCGCGAAATCGCGATCTCGCGAACACTCGCGAAATCGCGGACTCGCGAACACTCGCGAAATCGCGGACTCGCGAAATCGCGGACTCGCAAACACTCCCGAAATCGCGAACTCGCGAACACTCCCGAAATCGCGGACTCGCGAACACTCGCGAAATCGCGGACTCGCGAACACTCCCGAAATTGCGGACTCGCGAACACCCGCGAAATCGCGGACTCGCGAACACCCGCGAAATCGCGGACTCGCGAAAACTCGCGAAATCGCGGACTCGCGAACACTCGCGAAATCGCGGACTCGCGAAATCGCGGACTCGCAAACACTCCCGAAATCGCGAACTCGCGAACACTCCCGAAATCGCGGACTCGCGAAATCGCGGACTCGCGAACACTCGCAAAATCGCGGACTCGCGAACACTCGCGAAATCGCGGACTGGCGAACACTCGCGAAATCGCGGACTCGCGAACACCCGCGAAATCGCGGACTCACGAACACTCGCGAAATCGCGGACTCGCGAACACTCCCGAAATCGCGGACTCGCGAAATCGCGGACTCGCGAAAACTCGCAAAATCGCGGACTCGCGAACACTCGCGAAATCGCGGAGTCGCGAACACTCGCGAAATAGCGGACTCGCGAACACTCGCGATATCGCGGACTCGCGAACACTCCCGAAATCGCAAAATCGCGGACTCGCAAAATCGCGGACTCGCGAACACTCGCGAAATAGCGGACTCGCGAACACTCGCGATATCGCGGACTCGCGAACACTCCCGAAATCGCGAAATCGCGAACACCCGCGAAATCGCGGACTCGCGAACACTTGCGAAATCGCGGACTCGCGAACACTCGCGAAATCGCGGACTCGCGAACACTCCCGAAATCACAGACTCGCGAACACCCGCGAAATCGCGGACTCGCGAACACCCGCGAAATCGCGGACTCACGAACACTCGCGAAATCGCGGACTCGCGAACACTCCCGAAATCGCGGACTCGCGAAATCGCGGACTCCCGAAAACTCGCAAAATCGCGGACTCGCGAACACTCGCGAAATCGCGGAGTCGCGAACACTCGCGAAATCGCGGAGTCGCGAACACTCCCGAAATCGCGGACTCGCGAACACTCGCGAAATCGCGGACTCGCGAACACTCCCGAAATCGCGGACTCGCGAACACCCGCGAAATCGCGGACTCGAGAACACCCGCGAAATCGCGGACTCGCGAAATCGCGGACTCGCGAACACTCGCGAAATCGCGGACTCGGGAACACCCGCGAAATCGCGGACTCGCGAACACTCGCGAAATCGCGGGCTCGCGAACACTCGCGAAATCGCGGACTCGCGAAATCGCGGACTCGCGAACACTCGCAAAATCGCGGACTCGCGAACACCCGCGAAATCGCGGACTCGCGAAAACCCGCGAAATCGCGGACTCACGAAATCGCTGACTCACGAAATCGCGGATTCGCGAAAACTCCCGAAATCGCGGACTCGCGAACACCCGCGAAATCGCGGACTCGCGAAATCGCGGACTCGCGAAAACTGGCAAAATCGCGCACTCGCGAACACTCCCGAAATCGCGGACTCGCGAACACTCGCGAAATCGCGGACTCGCGAACACTCGCGAAATCGCGGACTCGCGAAATCGCGGACTCGCGAACACTCCCGAGATGGCGGACTCGCGAACACTCGCGATATCGCGGACTCGCGAACACTCCCGAAATCGCGGACTCGCGAAATCGCGGACTCGCGAACACTCGCAAAATCGCGGACTCGCGAACACTCGCGAAATCGCGGACTGGCGAACACTCGCGAAATCGCGGACTCGCGAACACTCCCGAAATCGCGGACTCGCGAACACCCGCGAGACTCGCAAAATCGCGGACTCGCAAAATCGCGGACTCGCGAACACTCGCGAAATCGCGGACTCGCGAACACTCGCGATATCGCGGACTCGCGAACACTCCCGAAATCGCGAAATCGCGAACACCCGCGAAATCGCGGACTCGCGAACACTCGCGAAATCGCGGACTCGCGAACACTCGCGAAATCGCGGACTCGCGAACACTCCCGAAATCACAGACTCGCGAACACCCGCGAAATCGCGGACTCGCGAACACCCGCGAAATCGCGGACTCACGAACACTCGCGAAATCGCGGACTCGCGAACACTCCCGAAATCGCGGACTCGCGAAATCGCGGACTCGCGAAAACTCGCGAAATCGCGGACTCGCGAAATCGCGGACTCGCGAACACTCCCGAAATGGCGGACTCGCGAACACTCGCGATATCGCGGACTCGCGAACACTCCCGAAATCGCGAAATCGCGAACACCCGCGAAATCGCGGACTCGCGAACACTCGCGAAATCGCGGACTCGCGAACACTCCCGAAATCACAGACTCGCGAACACCCGCGAAATCGCGGACTCGCGAACACCCGCGAAATCGCGGACTCGCGAACTCTCGCGAAATCGCGGACTCGCAAAATCGCGGACTCGCGAAATCTCGCGAAATCGCGATTTCGCGAGTGTTGGTGAGTCCGCGATTTTGCGAGTGTTCGCGAGTCCGCGATTTCGCGAGTCCGCGATTTCGCGGGTGTTCGCGAGTGTTCGCGAGTCCGCGATTTCGCGAGTCCGCGATTTCGCGGGTGTTCGCGAGTCCGCGATTTCGTGGGTGTTCGCGATTTCGCGATTTCGGGATTGTTCGCCAGTCCGCAATTTCGCGAGTGTTCGCGAGTCCGCAATTTCGCGAGTGTTCGAGAACGCGAACACTCGCGAAATCGCGGACTCGCGAACACTCCCGAAATCACAGACTCGCGAACACCCGCGAAATCGCGGACTCGCGAACACCCGCGAAATCGCGGACTCGCGAACTCTCGCGAAATCGCGGACTCGCAAAATCGCGGACTCGCGAAATCTCGCGAAATCGCGGACTCGCGAACACTCGCGAAATCGCGGACTGGCGAAAAATCCCGAAATCGCGAAATCGCGAACACCCGCGAAATCGCGGACTCGCGAACACTCGCGAAATCGTGGACTCGCGAACACTCGCGAAATTGCGGACTCGCGAACACTCGCGAAATTGCGGACTGGCGAACAATCCCGAAATCGCGAAATCGCGAACACCCACGAAATCGCGGACTCGCGAACACTCGCGAAATCGCGGACTCGCGAACACTCCCGAAATCACAGACTCGCGAACACCCGCGAAATCGCGGACTCGCGAACACTCCCGAAATCGCGGACTCGCGAAATCGCGGACTCGCGAACACTCGCAAAATCGCGCACTCGCGAACACTCGCGAAATCGCGGACTGGCGAACAATCCCGAAATCGCGAAATCGCGAACACCCGCGAAATCGCGGACTCGCGAATACTCGCGAAATCGCGGACTCGCGAACACTTCCGAAATCGCGGACTCGCGAACACTCGCGAAATCGTGGACTCGCGAACACTCGCGAAATTGCGGACTCGCGAACACTCGCGAAATTGCGGACTGGCGAACAATCCCGAAATCGCGAAATCGCGAACACCCACGAAATCGCGGACTCGCGAACACCCGCGAAATCGCGGACTCGCGAAATCGCGGACTCGCGAACACTCGCGAACACCCGCGAAATCGCGGACTCGCGAAATCGCGGACTCGCGAACACTCGCAAAATCGCGGACTCACCAACACTCGCGAAATCGCGGACTCGCGAACACTCGCGAAATCGCGGACTCGCGAACACTCCCGAAATCGCGGACTCGCGAACACCCGCGAAATCGCGGACTCGCGAACACCCGCGAAATCGCGGACTCGCGAAATCGCGGACTCGCGAACACTCGCGAAATCGCGGACTCGCGAACACTCCCGAAATCGCGGACTCGCGAACACTCGCGAAATCGCGGACTCGCGAACACTCCCGAAATCACAGACTCGCGAACACCCGCGAAATCGCGGACTCGCGAACACCCGCGATATCGCGGACTCGCGAACTCTCGCGAAATCGCGGACTCGCAAAATCGCGGACTCGCGAAATCTCGCGAAATCGCGGACTCGCGAACACTCGCGAAATCGCGGACTGGCGAAAAATCCCGAAATCGCGAAATCGCGAACACCCGCGAAATCGCGGACTCGCGAACACTCGCGAAATCGTGGACTCGCGAACACTCGCGAAATTGCGGACTCGCGAACACTCGCGAAATTGCGGACTGGCGAACAATCCCGAAATCGCGAAATCGCGAACACCCACGAAATCGCGGACTCGCGAACACTCGCGAAATCGCGGACTCGCGAACACTCCCGAAATCACAGACTCGCGAACACCCGCGAAATCGCGGACTCGCGAACACTCCCGAAATCGCGGACTCGCGAAATCGCGGACTCGCGAACACTCGCAAAATCGCGGACTCGCGAACACTCGCGAAATCGCGGACTGGCGAACAATCCCGAAATCGCGAAATCGCGAACACCCGCGAAATCGCGGACTCGCGAATACTCGCGAAATCGCGGACTCGCGAACACTCCCGAAATCGCGGACTCGCGAACACTCGCGAAATCGTGGACTCGCGAACACTCGCGAAATTGTGGACTCGCGAACACTCGCGAAATTGCGGACTGGCGAACAATCCCGAAATCGCGAAATCGCGAACACCCGCGAAATCGCGGACTCGCGAACACCCGCGAAATCGCGGACTCGCGAAATCGCGGACTCGCGAACACTCGCGAAATCGTGGACTCGCGAACACGCGCGAAATTGCGGACTCGCGAACAATCGCGAAATTGCGGACTGGCGAACAATCCCGAAATCGCGAAATCGCGACCACCCGCGAAATCGCGGACTCGCGAACACCCGCGAAATCGCGAACACCCGCGAAATCGCGGACTCGCGAACACCCGCGAAATCGCGGACTCGCGAAATCGCGGACTGGCGAACAATCCCGAAATCGCGGACTCGCAAACACTCGCGAAATCGCGGACTGGCGAAATCGCGGACTCGCGAACACTCGCAAAATCGCGGACTCGCGAACACACGCGAAATCGCGGACTGGCGAACACTCGCGAAATCGCGGACTCGCGAACACTCCCGAAATTGCGGACTCGCGAACACCCGCGAAATCGCGGACTCGCGAACACCCGCAAAATCGCGGACTCGCGAAATCTCGCGAAATCGCGGACTCGCGAACACTCGCGAAATCGCGGACTGGCGAAAAATCCCGAAATCGCGAAATCGCGAACACCCGCGAAATCGCGGACTCGCGAACACTCGCGAAATCGTGGACTCGCGAACACTCGCGAAATTGCGGACTCGCGAACACTCGCGAAATTGCGGACTGGCGAACAATCCCGAAATCGCGAAATCGCGAACACCCACGAAATCGCGGACTCGCGAACACTCGCGAAATCGCGGACTCGCGAACACTCCCGAAATCACAGACTCGCGAACACCCGCGAAATCGCGGACTCGCGAACACTCCCGAAATCGCGGACTCGCGAAATCGCGGACTCGCGAACACTCGCAAAATCGCGGACTCGCGAACACTCGCGAAATCGCGGACTGGCGAACAATCCCGAAATCGCGAAATCGCGAACACCCGCGAAATCGCGGACTCGCGAATACTCGCGAAATCGCGGACTCGCGAACACTTCCGAAATCGCGGACTCGCGAACACTCGCGAAATCGTGGACTCGCGAACACTCGCGAAATTGCGGACTCGCGAACACTCGCGAAATTGCGGACTGGCGAACAATCCCGAAATCGCGAAATCGCGAACACCCACGAAATCGCGGACTCGCGAACACCCGCGAAATCGCGGACTCGCGAAATCGCGGACTCGCGAACACTCGCGAACACCCGCGAAATCGCGGACTCGCGAAATCGCGGACTCGCGAACACTCGCAAAATCGCGGACTCACCAACACTCGCGAAATCGCGGACTCGCGAACACTCGCGAAATCGCGGACTCGCGAACACTCCCGAAATCGCGGACTCGCGAACACCCGCGAAATCGCGGACTCGCGAACACCCGCGAAATCGCGGACTCGCGAAATCGCGGACTCGCGAACACTCGCGAAATCGCGGACTCGCGAACACTCCCGAAATCGCGGACTCGCGAACACTCGCGAAATCGCGGACTCGCGAACACTCCCGAAATCACAGACTCGCGAACACCCGCGAAATCGCGGACTCGCGAACACCCGCGAAATCGCGGACTCGCGAACTCTCGCGAAATCGCGGACTCGCAAAATCGCGGACTCGCGAAATCTCGCGAAATCGCGGACTCGCGAACACTCGCGAAATCGCGGACTGGCGAAAAATCCCGAAATCGCGAAATCGCGAACACCCGCGAAATCGCGGACTCGCGAACACTCGCGAAATCGTGGACTCGCGAACACTCGCGAAATTGCGGACTCGCGAACACTCGCGAAATTGCGGACTGGCGAACAATCCCGAAATCGCGAAATCGCGAACACCCACGAAATCGCGGACTCGCGAACACTCGCGAAATCGCGGACTCGCGAACACTCCCGAAATCACAGACTCGCGAACACCCGCGAAATCGCGGACTCGCGAACACTCCCGAAATCGCGGACTCGCGAAATCGCGGACTCGCGAACACTCGCAAAATCGCGGACTCGCGAACACTCGCGAAATCGCGGACTGGCGAACAATCCCGAAATCGCGAAATCGCGAACACCCGCGAAATCGCGGACTCGCGAATACTCGCGAAATCGCGGACTCGCGAACACTCCCGAAATCGCGGACTCGCGAACACTCGCGAAATCGTGGACTCGCGAACACTCGCGAAATTGCGGACTCGCGAACACTCGCGAAATTGCGGACTGGCGAACAATCCCGAAATCGCGAAATCGCGAACACCCACGAAATCGCGGACTCGCGAACACCCGCGAAATCGCGGACTCGCGAAATCGCGGACTCGCGAACACTCGCGAACACCCGCGAAATCGCGGACTCGCGAAATCGCGGACTCGCGAACACTCGCAAAATCGCGGACTCACCAACACTCGCGAAATCGCGGACTCGCGAACACTCGCGAAATCGCGGACTCGCGAACACTCCCGAAATCGCGGACTCGCGAACACCCGCGAAATCGCGGACTCGCGAACACCCGCGAAATCGCGGACTCGCGAAATCGCGGACTCGCGAACACTCGCGAAATCGCGGACTCGCGAACACTCGCGAAATCGCGGACTCGCGAAATCGCGAACACTCGCGAAATCGCGGACTCGCGAACACTCGCGAAATCGCGGACTCGCGAACACTCCCGAAAAGGCGGACTCGCGAACACCCGCGAAATCGCGGACTCGCGAACACTCGCGAAATCGCGGACTCGCGAAATCGCGGACTCGCGAAATCGCGGACTCGCGAACACTCGCGAAATCGTGGACTCGCGAACACTCGCGAAATTGTGGACTCGCGAACACTCGCGAAATTGCGGACTGGCGAACAATCCCGAAATCGCGAAATCGCGAACACCCGCGAAATCGCGGACTCGCGAACACCCGCGAAATCGCGGACTCGCGAAATCGCGGACTCGCGAAATCGCGGACTCGCGAACACTCGCGAAATCGTGGACTCGCGAACACTCGCGAAATTGCGGACTCGCGAACAATCGCGAAATTGCGGACTGGCGAACAATCCCGAAATCGCGAAATCGCGACCACCCGCGAAATCGCGGACTCGCGAACACCCGCGCAATCGCGAACACCCGCGAAATCGCGGACTCGCGAACACCCGCGAAATCGCGGACTCGCGAAATCGCGGACTGGCGAACAATCCCGAAATCGCGGACTCGCAAACACTCGCGAAATCGCGGACTGGCGAAATCGCGGACTCGCGAACACTCGCAAAATCGCGGACTCGCGAACACACGCGAAATCGCGGACTGGCGAACACTCGCGAAATCGCGGACTCGCGAACACTCCCGAAATTGCGGACTCGCGAACACCCGCGAAATCGCGGACTCGCGAACACCCGCGAAATCGCGGACTCGCGAACACTCGCGAAATCGCGGACTCGCGAACACTCCCGAAATCGCGGACTGGCGAAATCGCGGACTCGCGAACACTCGCAAAATCTCGGACTCGCGAACACTCGCGAAATCGCGGACTCGCGAACACTCGCGAAATCGCGGACTGGCGAACAATCCCGAAATCGCGGACTCGCAAACACTCGCGAAATCGCGGACTGGCGAAATCGCGGAATCGCGAACACTCGCAAAATCGCGGACTCGCGAACACTCGCGAAATCGCGGACTCGCGAACACTCGCAAAATCGTGGATTCGCGAACACTCGCGAAATCGCGGACTGGCGAACAATCCCGAAATCGCGGACTCGCAAACACTCGCGAAATCGCGGACTGGCGAAATCGCGGACTCGCGAACACTCGCAAAATCGCGGACTCGCGAACACTCGCGAAATCGCGGACTGGCGAACACTGGCGAAATCGCGGACTCGCGAACACTCCCGAAATCGCGGACTCGCGAACACCCGCGAAATAGCGGACTCGCGAACACTCGCAAAATCGCGGACTCGCGAACACTCGCGAAATCGCGGACTCGCGAACACTCCCGAAATCGCGGACTCGCGAAATCGCGGACTCGCGAAATCGCGGACTCGCGAACACTCGCGAAATCGCGGACTGGCGAACAATCCCGAAATCGCGGACTCGCAAACACTCGCGAAATCGCGGACTGGCGAAATCGCGGACTCGCGAACACGCGGACTCGCGAACACTGGCAAAATCGCGGACTCGCGAACACTCCCGAAATCGCGGACTCGCGAACACTCGCGAAATCGCGGACTCGCGAACACTCGCGAAATCGCGGACTCGCGAACACTCCCGAAATCGCGGACTCGCGAACACCCGCGAAATCGCGGACTCGCGAACACTCGCGAAATCGCGGACTCGCGAACACTCCCGAAATCGCGGACTCGCGAACACTCGCGAAATCGCGGACTCGCGAACACTCGCGAAATCGCGGACTCGCGAAATCGCGGACTCGCGAACACTCGCGAAATCGCGGACTCGCGAACACTCCCGAAATCGCGAAATCGCGAACACCCGCGAAATCGCGGACTCGCGAACACTCGCGAAATCGCGGACTCGCGAAATCGCGGACTCGCGAACACTCGCGAAATCGTGGACTCGCGAACACTCGCGAAATTGCGGACTCGCGAACACTCGTGAAATTGCGGACTGACGAACAATCCCGAAATCCCGAAATCGCGAACACCCGCGAAATCGCGGACTCGCGAACACCCGCGAAATCGCGAAAACCCGCGAAATCGCGGACTCGCGAAATCGCGGACTCGCGAACACTCGCGAAATCGCGGACTGGCGAACAATCCCGAAATCGCGGACTCGCAAACACTCGCGAAATCGCGGACTGGCGAAATCGCGGCCTCGCGAACACTCCCGAAATCGCGGACTCGCGAACACTCCCGAAATCGCGGACTCGCGAACACTCCCGAAATCGCGGACTCGCGAACACTCGCAAAATCGCGGACTCGCGAACACTCGCGAAATCGCGGACTGGCGAACAATCCCGAAATCGCGAAATCGCGAACACCCGCGAAATCGCGGACTCGCGAACACTCGCGAAATCGCGGACTCGCGAACACTCCCGAAATCGCAGACTCGCGAACACCCGCGAAATCGCTGACTCGCGAAATCGCGGACTCGCGAACACTGGCAAAATCGCGGACTCGCGAACACTCCCGAAATCGCGGACTCGCGAACACTCGCGGAATCGCGGACTCGCGAACACTCGCGAAATCGCGGACTCGCGAACACTCCCGAAATCGCGGACTCGCGAACACCCGCGAAATCGCGGACTCGCGAAATCGCGGACTCGCGAACACTCGCGAAATCGCGGACTCGCGAACACTCCCGAAATCGCGGACTCGCGAACACTCGCGAAATCGCGGACTCGCGAACACTCGCGAAATCGCGGACTCGCGAAATCGCGGACTCGCGAACACTCGCGAAATCGCGGACTCGCGAACACTCCCGAAATCGCGAAATCGCGAACACCCGCGAAATCGCGGACTCGCGAACACTCGCGAAATCGCGGACTCGCGAAATCGCGGACTCGCGAACACTCGCGAAATCGTGGACTCGCGAACACTCGCGAAATTGCGGACTCGCGAACACTCGCGAAATTGCGGACTGGCGAACAATCCCGAAATCGCGAAATCGCGAACACCCGCGAAATCGCGGACTCGCGAACACCCGCGAAATCGCGAACACCCGCGAAATCGCGGACTCGCGAAATCGCGGACTCGCGAACACTCGCGAAATCGCGGACTGGCGAACAATCCCGAAATCGCGGACTCGCAAACACTCGCGAAATCGCGGACTGGCGAAATCGCGGACTCGCGAACACTCGCAAAATCGCGGACTCGCGAACACTCGCGAAATCGCGGACTGGCGAACACTCGCGAAATCGCGGACTCGCGAACACTCCCGAAATTGCGGACTCGCGAACACCCGCGAAATCGCGGACTCGCGAACCCCCGCGAAATCGCGGACTCGCGAACACTCGCGAAATCGCGGACTCGCGAACACTCGCGAAATCGCGGACTCGCGAAATCGCGGACTCGCAAACACTCCCGAAATCGCGAACTCGCGAACACTCCCGAAATCGCGGACTCGCGAAATCGCGGACTCGCGAACACTCGCAAAATCGCGGACTCGCGAACACTCGCGAAATCGCGGAGTCGCGAACACTCGCGAAATCGCGGAGTCGCGAACACTCCCGAAATCGCGGACTCGCGAACACCCGCGAAATCGCGGACTCGCGAACACTCGCGAAATCGCGGACTCGCGAACACTCGCAAAATCTCGGACTCGCGAACACTCGCGAAATCGCGGACTCGCGAACACTCGCGAAATCGCGGACTGGCGAACAATCCCGAAATCGCGGACTCGAAAACACTCGCGAAATCGCGGACTCGCGAACACTCGCGAAATCGCGGACTGGCGAACAATCCCGAAATCGCGGACTGGCGAAATCGCGGACTCGCGAACACTCGCAAAATCGCGGACTCGCGAACACTCCCAAAATCGCGGACTCGCGAACACTCGCGAAATCGCGGACTGGCGAACACTCGCGAAATCGCGGACTGGCGAACAATCCCGAAATCGCGGACTCGCAAACACTCGCGAAATCGCGGACTGGCGAAATCGCGGACTCGCGAACACTCGCAAAATCGCGGACTCGCGAACACTCGCGAAATCGCGGACTCGCGAACACTCGCGAAATCGCGGACTCGCGAACACTCGCGAAATCGCGGACTCGCGAACACTCCCGAAATTGCGGACTCGCGAACACCCGCGAAATCGCGGACTCGCGAACACCCGCGAAATCGCGGACTCGCGAACACTCGCGAAATCGCGGACTCGCGAACACTCGCGAAATCGCGGACTCGCGAAATCGCGGACTCGCAAACACTCCCGAAATCGCGAACTCGCGAACACTCCCGAAATCGCGGACTCGCGAAATCGCGGACTCGCGAACACTCGCAAAATCGCGGACTCGCGAACACTTGCGAAATCGCGGAGTCGCGAACACTCGCGAAATCGCGGAGTCGCGAACACTCCCGAAATCGCGGACTCGCGAACACCCGCGAAATCGCGGACTCGCGAACACCCGCGAAATCGCGGACTCGCGAACACTCGCGAAATCGCGGACTCGCGAACACTCGCGAAATCGCGGACTGGCGAACAATCCCGAAATCGCGGACTCGCAAACACTCGCGAAATCGCGGACTGGCGAAATCGCGGAATCGCGAACACTCGCAAAATCGCGGACTCGCGAACACTCGCGAAATCGCGGACTCGCGAACACTCGCAAAATCGCGGATTCGCGAACACTCGCGAAATCGCGGACTGGCGAACAATCCCGAAATCGCGGACTCGCAAACACTCGCGAAATCGCGGACTGGCGAAATCGCGGACTCGCGAACACTCGCAAAATCGCGGACTCGCGAACACTCGCGAAATCGCGGACTGGCGAACACTGGCGAAATCGCGGACTCGCGAACACTCCCGAAATCGCGGACTCGCGAACACCCGCGAAATAGCGGACTCGCGAACACTCGCAAAATCGCGGACTCGCGAACACTCGCGAAATTGCGGACTGGCGAACAATCCCGAAATCGCGGACTCGCAAACACTCGCGAAATCGCGGACTGGCGAAATCGCGGACTTGCGAACACTCGCAAAATCGCGGACTCGCGAACACTCGGGAAATCGCGGACTGGCGAACACCCGCGAAATCGCGGACTCGCGAACACCCGCGAAATCGCGGACTCGCGAAATCGCGGACTCGCGAACACTCGCGAAATCGCGGACTGGCGAACAATCCCGAAATCGCGGACTCGCAAACACTCGCGAAATCGCGGACTGGCGAAATCGCGGACTCGCGAACACTCGCAAAATCGCGGACTCGCGAACACTCGCGAAATCGCGGACTGGCGAACACTCCCGAAATCGCGGACTCGCGAACACTCCCGAAATCGCGGAATCGCGAACATCCGCGAAATAGCGGACTCGCGAACACCCGCGAAATAGGGGACTCGCGAAATCGCGGACTCGCGAACACTCGCGAAATCGCGGACTCGCGAACACTCCCGAAATCGCGGACTCGCGAACACCCGCGAAATCGCGGACTCGCGAAATCGCGGACTCGCGAACACTCGCGAAATCGCGGACTCGCGAACACTCGCGAAATCGCGGACTGGCGAACACTCGCGAAATCGCGGACTCACAAACACTCCCGAAATCGCGGACTCGCGAAAACCCGCGAAATCGCGGACTCGCGAACACTCGCGAAATCGTGGACTCGCGAACACTCGCGAAATTGCGGACTCGCGAACACTCGCGAAATTGCGACTGGCGAACAATCCCGAAATCGCGAAATCGCGAACACCCGCGAAATCGCGAACACCCGCGAAATCGCGGACTCGCGAACACCCGCGAAATCGCGGACTCGCGAAATCGCGGACTGGCGAACAATCCCGAAATCGCGGACTCGCAAACACTCGCGAAATCGCGGACTGGCGAAATCGCGGACTCGCGAACACTCGCAAAATCGCGGACTCGCGAACACTCGCGAAATCGCGGACTGGCGAACACTCGCGAAATCGCGGACTCGCGAACACTCGCGAAATCGCGGACTCGCGAACACCCGCGAAATCGCGGACTCGCGAAATCGCGGACTGGCGAACAATCCCGAAATCGCGGACTCGCAAACACTCGCGAAATCGCGGACTGGCGAAATCGCGGACTCGCGAACACTCGCAAAATCGCGGACTCGCGAACACTCGCGAAATCGCGGACTGGCGAACACTCGCGAAATCGCGGACTCGCGAACACTCCCGAAATTGCGGACTCGCGAACACCCGCGAAATCGCGGACTCGGTAACACCCGCGAAATCGCGGACTCGCGAACACTCGCGAAATCGCGGACTCGCGAACACTCCCGAAATCGCGGACTCGCGAACACTCCCGAAATCGCGGACTCGCGAACACTCGCAAAATCGCGGACTCGCGAACACTCGCGAAATCGCGGACTGGCGAACAATCCCGAAATCGCGAAATCGCGAACACCCGCGAAATCGCGGACTCGCGAACACTCGCGAAATCGCGGACTCGCGAACACTCCCGAAATCGCAGACTCGCGAACACCCGCGAAATCGCGGACTCGCGAAATCGCGGACTCGCGAACACTGGCAAAATCGCGGACTCGCGAACACTCCCGAAATCGCGGACTCGCGAACACTCGCGAAATCGCGGACTCGCGAACACTCGCGAAATCGCGGACTCGCGAACACTCCCGAAATCGCGGACTCGCGAACACCCGCGAAATCGCGGACTCGCGAAATCGCGGACTCGCGAACACTCGCGAAATCGCGGACTCGCGAACACTCCCGAAATCGCGGACTAGCGAACACTCGCAAAATCGCGGACTCGCGAACACTCGCGAAATCGCGGACTCGCGAAATCGCGGACTCGCGAACACTCGCGAAATCGCGGACTCGCAAACACTCCCGAAATCGCGAACTCGCGAACACTCCCGAAATCGCGGACTCGCGAAATCGCGGACTCGCGAACACTCGCAAAATCGCGGACTCGCGAACACTCGCGAAATCGCGGAGTCGCGAACACTCGCGAAATCGCGGAGTCGCGAACACTCCCGAAATCGCGGACTCGCGAACACCCGCGAAATCGCGGACTCGCGAACACTCGCGAAATCGCGGACTCGCGAACACTCGCAAAATCTCGGACTCGCGAACACTCGCGAAATCGCGGACTCGCGAACACTCGCGAAATCGCGGACTGGCGAACAATCCCGAAATCGCGGACTCGAAAACACTCGCGAAATCGCGGACTCGCGAACACTCGCGAAATCGCGGACTGGCGAACAATCCCGAAATCGCGGACTGGCGAAATCGCGGACTCGCGAACACTCGCAAAATCGCGGACTCGCGAACACTCCCAAAATCGCGGACTCGCGAACACTCGCGAAATCGCGGACTGGCGAACACTCGCGAAATCGCGGACTGGCGAACAATCCCGAAATCGCGGACTCGCAAACACTCGCGAAATCGCGGACTGGCGAAATCGCGGACTCGCGAACACTCGCAAAATCGCGGACTCGCGAACACTCGCGAAATCGCGGACTCGCGAACACTCGCGAAATCGCGGACTCGCGAACACTCGCGAAATCGCGGACTCGCGAACACTCCCGAAATTGCGGACTCGCGAACACCCGCGAAATCGCGGACTCGCGAACACCCGCGAAATCGCGGACTCGCGAACACTCGCGAAATCGCGGACTCGCGAACACTCGCGAAATCGCGGACTCGCGAAATCGCGGACTCGCAAACACTCCCGAAATCGCGAACTCGCGAACACTCCCGAAATCGCGGACTCGCGAAATCGCGGACTCGCGAACACTCGCAAAATCGCGGACTCGCGAACACTTGCGAAATCGCGGAGTCGCGAACACTCGCGAAATCGCGGAGTCGCGAACACTCCCGAAATCGCGGACTCGCGAACACCCGCGAAATCGCGGACTCGCGAACACCCGCGAAATCGCGGACTCGCGAACACTCGCGAAATCGCGGACTCGCGAACACTCGCGAAATCGCGGACTGGCGAACAATCCCGAAATCGCGGACTCGCAAACACTCGCGAAATCGCGGACTGGCGAAATCGCGGAATCGCGAACACTCGCAAAATCGCGGACTCGCGAACACTCGCGAAATCGCGGACTCGCGAACACTCGCAAAATCGCGGATTCGCGAACACTCGCGAAATCGCGGACTGGCGAACAATCCCGAAATCGCGGACTCGCAAACACTCGCGAAATCGCGGACTGGCGAAATCGCGGACTCGCGAACACTCGCAAAATCGCGGACTCGCGAACACTCGCGAAATCGCGGACTGGCGAACACTGGCGAAATCGCGGACTCGCGAACACTCCCGAAATCGCGGACTCGCGAACACCCGCGAAATAGCGGACTCGCGAACACTCGCAAAATCGCGGACTCGCGAACACTCGCGAAATTGCGGACTGGCGAACAATCCCGAAATCGCGGACTCGCAAACACTCGCGAAATCGCGGACTGGCGAAATCGCGGACTTGCGAACACTCGCAAAATCGCGGACTCGCGAACACTCGGGAAATCGCGGACTGGCGAACACCCGCGAAATCGCGGACTCGCGAACACCCGCGAAATCGCGGACTCGCGAAATCGCGGACTCGCGAACACTCGCGAAATCGCGGACTGGCGAACAATCCCGAAATCGCGGACTCGCAAACACTCGCGAAATCGCGGACTGGCGAAATCGCGGACTCGCGAACACTCGCAAAATCGCGGACTCGCGAACACTCGCGAAATCGCGGACTGGCGAACACTCCCGAAATCGCGGACTCGCGAACACTCCCGAAATCGCGGAATCGCGAACATCCGCGAAATAGCGGACTCGCGAACACCCGCGAAATAGGGGACTCGCGAAATCGCGGACTCGCGAACACTCGCGAAATCGCGGACTCGCGAACACTCCCGAAATCGCGGACTCGCGAACACCCGCGAAATCGCGGACTCGCGAAATCGCGGACTCGCGAACACTCGCGAAATCGCGGACTCGCGAACACTCGCGAAATCGCGGACTGGCGAACACTCGCGAAATCGCGGACTCACAAACACTCCCGAAATCGCGGACTCGCGAAAACCCGCGAAATCGCGGACTCGCGAACACTCGCGAAATCGTGGACTCGCGAACACTCGCGAAATTGCGGACTCGCGAACACTCGCGAAATTGCGACTGGCGAACAATCCCGAAATCGCGAAATCGCGAACACCCGCGAAATCGCGAACACCCGCGAAATCGCGGACTCGCGAACACCCGCGAAATCGCGGACTCGCGAAATCGCGGACTGGCGAACAATCCCGAAATCGCGGACTCGCAAACACTCGCGAAATCGCGGACTGGCGAAATCGCGGACTCGCGAACACTCGCAAAATCGCGGACTCGCGAACACTCGCGAAATCGCGGACTGGCGAACACTCGCGAAATCGCGGACTCGCGAACACTCGCGAAATCGCGGACTCGCGAACACCCGCGAAATCGCGGACTCGCGAAATCGCGGACTGGCGAACAATCCCGAAATCGCGGACTCGCAAACACTCGCGAAATCGCGGACTGGCGAAATCGCGGACTCGCGAACACTCGCAAAATCGCGGACTCGCGAACACTCGCGAAATCGCGGACTGGCGAACACTCGCGAAATCGCGGACTCGCGAACACTCCCGAAATTGCGGACTCGCGAACACCCGCGAAATCGCGGACTCGGTAACACCCGCGAAATCGCGGACTCGCGAACACTCGCGAAATCGCGGACTCGCGAACACTCCCGAAATCGCGGACTCGCGAACACTCCCGAAATCGCGGACTCGCGAACACTCGCAAAATCGCGGACTCGCGAACACTCGCGAAATCGCGGACTGGCGAACAATCCCGAAATCGCGAAATCGCGAACACCCGCGAAATCGCGGACTCGCGAACACTCGCGAAATCGCGGACTCGCGAACACTCCCGAAATCGCAGACTCGCGAACACCCGCGAAATCGCGGACTCGCGAAATCGCGGACTCGCGAACACTGGCAAAATCGCGGACTCGCGAACACTCCCGAAATCGCGGACTCGCGAACACTCGCGAAATCGCGGACTCGCGAACACTCGCGAAATCGCGGACTCGCGAACACTCCCGAAATCGCGGACTCGCGAACACCCGCGAAATCGCGGACTCGCGAAATCGCGGACTCGCGAACACTCGCGAAATCGCGGACTCGCGAACACTCCCGAAATCGCGGACTAGCGAACACTCGCAAAATCGCGGACTCGCGAACACTCGCGAAATCGCGGACTCGCGAAATCGCGGACTCGCGAACACTCGCGAAATCGCGGACTCGCGAACACTCCCGAAATCGCGAAATCGCGAACACCCGCGAAATCGCGGACTCGCGAACACTCGCGAAATCGCGGACTCGCGAAATCGCGGACTCGCGAACACTCGCGAAATCGTGGACTCGCGAACACTCGCGAAATTGCGGACTCGCGAACACTCGCGAAATTGCGGAATGGCGAACAATCCCGAAATCGCGAAATCGCGAACACCCGCGAAATCGCGGACTCGCGAACACCCGCGAAATCGCGAACACCCGCGAAATCGCGAACACCCGCGAAATCGCGGACTCGCGAAATCGCGGACTCGCGAACACTCGCGAAATCGCGGACTGGCGAACAATCCCGAAATCGCGGACTCGCAAACACTCGCGAAATCGCGGACTGGCGAAATCGCGGACTCGCGAACACTCGCAAAATCGCGGACTCGCGAACACTCGCGAAATCGCGGACTGGCGAACACTCGCGAAATCGCGGACTCGCGAACACTCCCGAAATTGCGGACTCGCGAACACCCGCGAAATCGCGGACTCGCGAACCCCCGCGAAATCGCGGACTCGCGAACACTCGCGAAATCGCGGACTTGCGAACACTCGCGAAATCGCGGACTCGCGAAATCGCGGACTCGCAAACACTCCCGAAATCGCGAACTCGCGAACACTCCCGAAATCGCGGACTCGCGAAATCGCGGACTCGCGAACACTCGCAAAATCGCGGACTCGCGAACACTCGCGAAATCGCGGAGTCGCGAACACTCGCGAAATCGCGGAGTCGCGAACACTCCCGAAATCGCGGACTCGCGAACACCCGCGAAATCGCGGACTCGCGAACACTCGCGAAATCGCGGACTCGCGAACACTCGCAAAATCTCGGACTCGCGAACACTCGCGAAATCGCGGACTCGCGAACACTCGCGAAATCGCGGACTGGCGAACAATCCCGAAATCGCGGACTCGCAAACACTCGCGAAATCGCGGACTCGCGAACACTCGCAAAATCGCGGATTCGCGAACACTCGCGAAATCGCGGACTGGCGAACAATCCCGAAATCGCGGACTGGCGAAATCGCGGACTCGCGAACACTCGCAAAATCGCGGACTCGCGAACACTCGCAAAATCGCGGACTCGCGAACACTCGCGAAATCGCGGACTGGCGAACACTCGCGAAATCGCGGACTGGCGAACAATCCCGAAATCGCGGACTCGCAAACACTCGCGAAATCGCGGACTGGCGAAATCGCGGACTCGCGAACACTCGCAAAATCGCGGACTCGCGAACACTCGCGAAATCGCGGACTCGCGAACACTCGCGAAATCGCGGACTCGCGAACACTCGCGAAATCGCGGACTCGCGAACACTCCCGAAATTGCGGACTCGCGAACACCCGCGAAATCGCGGACTCGCGAACACCCGCGAAATCGCGGACTCGCGAACACTCGCGAAATCGCGGACTCGCGAACACTCGCGAAATCGCGGACTGGCGAACAATCCCGAAATCGCGGACTCGCATACACTCGCGAAATCGCGGACTGGCGAAATCGCGGAATCGCGAACACTCGCAAAATCGCAGACTCGCGAACACTCGCGAAATCGCGGACTGGCGAACAATCCCGAAATCGCGGACTCGCAAACACTCGCGAAATCGCGGACTGGCGAAATCGCGGACTCGCGAACACTCCCGAAATGGCGGACTCGCGAACGCTCGCGATATCGCGGACTCGCGAACACTCCCGAAATCGCGGACTCGCGAACACTCCCGAAATCGCGGACTCGCGAACACTCCCGAAATCGCGGACTCGCGAACACCCGCTAAATCGCGGACTCGCGAACACTCGCGAAATCGCGGACTGGCGAACAATCCCGAAATCGCGGACTCGCATACACTCGCGAAATCGCGGACTGGCGAAATCGCGGAATCGCGAACACTCGCGAAATCGCGGATTCGCGAACACTCGCGAAATCGCGGACTGGCGAACAATCCCGAAATCGCGGACTCGCAAACACTCGCGAAATCGCGGACTGGCGAAATCGCGGACTCGCGAACACTCCCGAAATGGCGGACTCGCGAACGCTCGCGATATCGCGGACTCGCGAACACTCCCGAAATCGCGGACTCGCGAACACTCCCGAAATCGCGGACTCGCGAACACCCGCTAAATCGCGGACTCGCGAAATCGCGGACTCGCGAACACTCCCGAAATCGCGGACTCGCGAACACTCCCGAAATCGCGGACTCGCGAACACTCGCAAAATCGCGGACTCGCGAACACTCGCGAAATCGCGGACTGGCGAACAATCCCGAAATCGCGAAATCGCGAACACCCGCGAAATCGCGGACTCGCGAACACTCGCGAAATCGCGGACTCGCGAACACTCCCGAAATCGCAGACTCGCGAACACCCGCGAAATCGCGGACTCGCGAAATCGCGGACTCGCGAACACTGGCAAAATCGCGGACTCGCGAACACTCCCGAAATCGCGGACTCGCGAACACTCGCGAAATCGCGGACTCGCGAACACTCGCGAAATCGCGGACTCGCGAACACTCCCGAAATCGCGGACTCGCGAACACCCGCGAAATCGCGGACTCGCGAAATCGCGGACTCGCGAACACTCGCGAAATCGCGGACTCGCGAACACTCCCGAAATCGCGGACTAGCGAACACTCGCAAAATCGCGGACTCGCGAACACTCGCGAAATCGCGGACTCGCGAACACTCGCGAAATCGCGGACTCGCGAACACTCCCGAAATCGCGAAATCGCGAACACCCGCGAAATCGCGGACTCGCGAACACTCGCGAAATCGCGGACTCGCGAAATCGCGGACTCGCGAACACTCGCGAAATCGTGGACTCGCGAACACTCGCGAAATTGCGGACTCGCGAACACTCGCGAAATTGCGGAATGGCGAACAATCCCGAAATCGCGAAATCGCGAACACCCGCGAAATCGCGGACTCGCGAACACCCGCGAAATCGCGAACACCCGCGAAATCGCGAACACCCGCGAAATCGCGAACACCCGCGAAATCGCGGACTCGCGAAATCGCGGACTCGCGAACACTCGCGAAATCGCGGACTGGCGAACAATCCCGAAATCGCGGACTCGCAAACACTCGCGAAATCGCGGACTGGCGAAATCGCGGACTCGCGAACACTCGCAAAATCGCGGACTCGCGAACACTCGCGAAATCGCGGACTGGCGAACACTCGCGAAATCGCGGACTCGCGAACACTCCCGAAATTGCGGACTCGCGAACACCCGCGAAATCGCGGACTCGCGAACCCCCGCGAAATCGCGGACTCGCGAACACTCGCGAAATCGCGGACTCGCGAACACTCGCGAAATCGCGGACTCGCGAAATCGCGGACTCGCAAACACTCCCGAAATCGCGAACTCGCGAACACTCCCGAAATCGCGGACTCGCGAAATCGCGGACTCGCGAACACTCGCAAAATCGCGGACTCGCGAACACTCGCGAAATCGCGGAGTCGCGAACACTCGCGAAATCGCGGAGTCGCGAACACTCCCGAAATCGCGGACTCGCGAACACCCGCGAAATCGCGGACTCGCGAACACTCGCGAAATCGCGGACTCGCGAACACTCGCAAAATCTCGGACTCGCGAACACTCGCGAAATCGCGGACTCGCGAACACTCGCGAAATCGCGGACTGGCGAACAATCCCGAAATCGCGGACTCGCAAACACTCGCGAAATCGCGGACTCGCGAACACTCGCAAAATCGCGGATTCGCGAACACTCGCGAAATCGCGGACTGGCGAACAATCCCGAAATCGCGGACTGGCGAAATCGCGGACTCGCGAACACTCGCAAAATCGCGGACTCGCGAACACTCGCAAAATCGCGGACTCGCGAACACTCGCGAAATCGCGGACTGGCGAACACTCGCGAAATCGCGGACTGGCGAACAATCCCGAAATCGCGGACTCGCAAACACTCGCGAAATCGCGGACTGGCGAAATCGCGGACTCGCGAACACTCGCAAAATCGCGGACTCGCGAACACTCGCGAAATCGCGGACTCGCGAACACTCGCGAAATCGCGGACTCGCGAACACTCGCGAAATCGCGGACTCGCGAACACTCCCGAAATTGCGGACTCGCGAACACCCGCGAAATCGCGGACTCGCGAACACCCGCGAAATCGCGGACTCGCGAACACTCGCGAAATCGCGGACTCGCGAACACTCGCGAAATCGCGGACTCGCGAAATCGCGGACTCGCAAACACTCCCGAAATCGCGAACTCGCGAACACTCCCGAAATCGCGGACTCGCGAAATCGCGGACTCGCGAACACTCGCAAAATCGCGGACTCGCGAACACTTGCGAAATCGCGGAGTCGCGAACACTCGCGAAATCGCGGAGTCGCGAACACTCCCGAAATCGCGGACTCGCGAACACCCGCGAAATCGCGGACTCGCGAACACCCGCGAAATCGCGGACTCGCGAACACTCGCGAAATCGCGGACTCGCGAACACTCGCGAAATCGCGGACTGGCGAACAATCCCGAAATCGCGGACTCGCAAACACTCGCGAAATCGCGGACTGGCGAAATCGCGGAATCGCGAACACTCGCAAAATCGCGGACTCGCGAACACTCGCGAAATCGCGGACTCGCGAACACTCGCAAAATCGCGGATTCGCGAACACTCGCGAAATCGCGGACTGGCGAACAATCCCGAAATCGCGGACTCGCAAACACTCGCGAAATCGCGGACTGGCGAAATCGCGGACTCGCGAACACTCGCAAAATCGCGGACTCGCGAACACTCGCGAAATCGCGGACTGGCGAACACTCGCGAAATCGCGGACTCGCGAACACTCCCGAAATTGCGGACTCGCGAACACCCGCGAAATCGCGGACTCGGTAACACCCGCGAAATCGCGGACTCGCGAACACTCGCGAAATCGCGGACTCGCGAACACTCGCGAAATCGCGGACTGGCGAACACTCGCGAAATCGCGGACTGGCGAACACTCGCGAAATCGCGGACTCGCGAACACTCCCGAAATCGCGGACTCGCGAACACCTGCGAGACTCGCAAAATCGCGGACTCGCAAAATCGCGGACTCGCGAACACTCCCGATATCGCGAAATCGCGAACACCCGCGAAATCGCGGACTCGCGAACACTCGCGAAATCGCGGACTCGCGAACACTCGCGAAATCGCGGACTCGCGAACACTCCCGAAATCACAGACTCGCGAACACCCGCGAAATCGCGGACTCGCGAACACCCGCGAAATCGCGGACTCACGAACACTCGCGAAATCGCGGACTCGCGAACACTCCCGAAATCGCGGACTCGCGAAATCGCGGACTCGCGAACACTCGCAAAATCGCGGACTCGCGAACACTCGCGAAATCGCGGAGTCGCGAACACTCGCGAAATCGCGGAGTCGCGAACACTCCCGAAATCGCGGACTCGCGAACACTCGCGAAATCGCGGACTCGCGAACACTCCCGAAATCGCGGACTCGCGAACACCCGCGAAATCGCGGACTCGCGAACACCCGCGAAATCGCGGACTCGCGAAATCGCGGACTCGCGAACACTCGCGAAATCGCGGACTCGGGAACACCCGCGAAATCGCGGACTCGCGAACACTCGCGAAATCGCGGGCTCGCGAACACTCGCGAAATCGCGGACTCGCGAAATCGCGGACTCGCGAACACTCGCAAAATCGCGGACTCGCGAACACCCGCGAAATCGCGGACTCGCGAACACCCGCGAAATCGCGGACTCACGAACACTCGCGAAATCGCGGACTCGCGAACACTCCCGAAATCGCGGACTCGCGAAATCGCGAAATCGCGGACTCGCGAACACTCGCGAAATCGCGGACTCGCGAAATCACGGACTCGCGAACACTCCCGAAATCGCGGACTCGCGAACACCCGCGAAATCGCGGACTCGCGAACACACGCGAAATCACGGACTCGCGAACACCCGCGAAATAGCGGACTCGCGAAATCGCGGACTCGCGAAATCGCGGACTCGCGAACACTCGCGAAATCGCGGACTCGCGAACACTCCAGAAATCGCGGACTCCCGAAATCGCGGACTCGCCTACTCGCGAAATCACGGACTCGCGAAATCGCGGACTCGCGAACACTCCCGAAATCGCGGACTCGCGATCACCCGCGAAATCGCGGACTCGCGAACACTCCCGAAATCGCGGACTCGCGAACACTCCCGAAATCGCGGACTCGCGAAATGACGGACTCGCGAAATCGTGGACTCGCGAACACTCGCGAACACTCCCGAAATTGCGGACTCGCGAACACCCGCGAAATCGCGGACTCGCGAAATCGCGGACTCGCGAACACTCCTGAAATCGCGGACTCGCGAACACCCGCGAAATCGCGGACTCGCGAACACCCGCGAAATCGCGGACTCGCGAACACACGCGAAATCGCGGACTCGCGAAATCACGGACTCGCGAACACCCGCGAAATAGCGGACTCGCGAAATCACGGACTCGCGAAATCGCGGACTCGCGAACACTCCCGAAATCGCGGACTCGCGAACAACCGCGAAATCGCGAACAACCGCGAAATCGCGGACTCGCGAAATCGCGGACTCGCGAACACTCCCGAAATCGCGGACTCGCGAACACCCGCGAAATCGCGGACTCGCGAAATCACGGACTCGCGAAATCGCGGACTCGCGAAAACCCGCGAAATCGCTGACTCGCGAAATCGCGGACTCGCGAACACTCGCGAAATCGCGGACTCGCGAAATTCCGGACACGCGAACACTCCCGAAATCGCGGACTCGCGAACACCCGCGAAATCGCGGACTTGCGAACACCCGCGAAATCGCGGATTCGCGAACACTCCCAAAATCGCGGACTCGCGAACACCCGCGAAATCGCGGACTCGCGAAATCACGGACTCGCGAAATCGCGGACTCGCGAACACCCGCGAAATCGCTGACTCGCGAAATCGCGGACTCGCGAAAACTCGCGAAATCGCGGACTCGCGAAATCACGGACTCGCGAACACTCCCGAAATCGCGGACTCGCGAACACCCGCGAAATCGCGGACTCGCGAACACACGCGAAATCGCGGACTCGCGAACACTCCCGAAATCGCGGACTCGCGAACACCCGCGAAATCGCGGACTCGCGAAATCACGGACTCGCGAACACCCGCGAAATCACGGACTCGCGAAATCGCGGACTCGCGAAATCGCGGACTCGCGAACACTCCCGAAATCGCGGACTCCCGAACACTCCCGAAATCGCGGACTCGCGAAATCACGGACTCGCGAAATCGTGGACTCGCGAACACTCGCGAACACTCCCGAAATTGCGGACTCGCGAACACCCGCGAAATCGCGGACTCGCGAAATCGCGGACTCGCGAAATCGCGGACTCGCGAACACTCGCGAAATCGCGGACTCGCGAACACTCGCGAAATCGCGGACTCGCGAACACTCCCGAAATCGCGGACTCGCGAACACCCGCGAAATCGCGGCCTCGCGAACACCCGCGAAATCGTGGACTCGCGAAATTGCGGCATCGCGAACACTCGCGAAAACTCCCGAAAGTGTGGACTCGCGAACACCCGCGCAATTGCGGACTCGCGAAATCGCGGACTAGCGAAATCGCGGACTCGCGAACACTCGCGAAATCGCGGACTCGCGAACACTCCCGAAATCGCGGACTCCCGAAATCGCGGACTCGCCTACTCGCGAAATCACGGACTCGCGAAATCGCGGACTCGCGAACACTCCCGAAATCGCGGACTCGCGAACACCCGCGAAATCGCGGATTCGCGATCACCCGCGAAATCACGGACTCGCGAACACCCGCGAAATAGCGGACTCGCGAAATCGCGGACTCGCGAACAACCGCGAAATCGCGAACAACCGCGAAATCGCGGACTCGCGAAATGGCGGACTCGCGAACACTCGCGAAATCGCGGACTCCCGAACACTCCCGAAATCGCGGACTCGCGAACACCCGCGAAATCGCGCACTCGCGAACACCCGCGAAATCGCGGAGTCGCGAACACCCGCGAAATCGCGGACTCGCGAACACCCGCGAAATCGCGGACTCGCGAAATCACGGACTCGCGAAATCGCGGACTCGCGAACACTCCCGAAATCGTGGACTCGCGAACTCCCGCGAAATCTCGGACTCGCGTAATCGCGGACTCGCGAACACTCGCGAAATCGCGGACTCGCGAACACTCCCGAAATCGCGGACTCGCGAACACCCGCGAAATCGCGGCCTCGCGAACACCCGCGAAATCGTGGACTCGCGAAATCGCGGACTCGCGAACACTCGCGAAAACTCCCGAAAGTGTGGACTCGCGAACACCCGCGCAATTGCGGACTCGCGAAATCGCGGACTAGCGAAATCGCGGACTCGCGAACACTCGCGAAATCGCGGACTCGCGAACACTCCCGAAATCGCGGACTCCCGAAATCGCGGACTCGCCTACTCGCGAAATCACGGACTCGCGAAATCGCGGACTCGCGAACACTCCCGAAATCGCGGACTCGCGAACACCCGCGAAATCGAGGACTCGCGATCACCCGCGAAATCACGGACTCGCGAACACCCGCGAAATAGCGGACTCGCGAAATCGCGGACTAGCGAAATCGCGGACTCGCGAACACTCCAAAAATCGCGGACTCGCGAACACCCGCGAAATCGCGGACTCGCGAACACTCGCGAAATCGCGGACTCGCGAACACTCCCGAAATCGCGGACTCGCGAACACTCCCGAAATCGCGGACTCGCGAAATCACGGACTCGCGAAATCGTGGACTCGCGAACACTCGCGAACCCTCCCGAAATTGCGGACTCGCGAACACCCGCGAAATCGCGGACTCGCGAAATCGCGGACTCGCGAACACACCTGAAATCGCGGACTCGCGAACACCCGCGAAATCGCGGACTCGCGAACACCCGCGAAATCGCGTTCTCGCGAAATCGCGGAGTCGCGAACACACGCGAAATCGCGGACTCGCGAAATCACGGACTCGCGAACACCCGCGAAATAGCGGCCTCGCGAACACCCGCGAAATCGTGGACTCGCGAAATTGCGGCATCGCGAACACTCGCGAAAACTCCCGAAAGTGTGGACTCGCGAACACCCGCGCAATTGCGGACTCGCGAAATCGCGGACTAGCGAAATCGCGGACTCGCGAACACTCGCGAAATCGCGGACTCGCGAACACTCCCGAAATCGCGGACTCGCCTACTCGCGAAATCACGGACTCGCGAAATCGCGGACTCGCGAACACTCCCGAAATCGCGGACTCGCGAACACCCGCGAAATCGCGGATTCGCGATCACCCGCGAAATCACGGACTCGCGAACACCCGCGAAATAGCGGACTCGCGAAATCGCGGACTCGCGAACACTCCCGAAATCGCGGACTCGCGAACACCCGCAAAATCGCGGACTCGCGAACACTCGCAAAATCGCGGACTCGCGAACACTCCCGAAATCGCGGACTCGCGAACACTCCCGAAATCGCGGACTCGCGAAATCACGGACTCGCGAAATCGTGGACTCGCGAACACTCGCGAACCCTCCCGAAATTGCGGACTCGCGAACACCCGCGAAATCGCGGACTCGCGAAATCGCGGACTCGCGAACACTCCTGAAATCGCGGACTCGCGAACACCCGCGAAATCGCGGACTAGCGAACACCCGCGAGATCGCGGACTCGCGAACACACGCGAAATCGCGGACTCGCGAAATCACGGACTCGCGAACACCCGCGAAATAGCGGACTCGCGAAATCACGGACTCGCGAAATCGCGGACTCGCGAACACTCCCGAAATCGCGGACTCGCGAACAACCGCGAAATCGCGAACAACCGCGAAATCGCGGAGTAGCGAAATCGCGGACTCGCGAACACTCGCGAAATCGCGGACTCGCGAACACTCCCGAAATCGCGGAATCGCGAACACCCGCGAAATCGCGGCCTCGCGAACACCCGCGAAATCGTGGACTCGCGAAATCGCGGACTCGCGAACACTCGCGAAAACTCCAGAAAGTGTGGACTCGCTAACACCCGCGCAATTGCGGACTCGCGAAATCGCGGACTAGCGAAATCGCGGACTCGCGAACACTCGCGAAATCGCGGACTCGCGAACAATCCCGAAATCGCGGACTCCCGAAATCGCGGACTCGCCTACTCGCGAAATCACGGACTCGCGAAATCGCGGACTCGCGAACACTCCCGAAATAGCGGACTCGCGAACACCCGCGAAATCGCGGACTCGCGATCACCCGCGAAATCACGGACTCGCGAACACCCGCGAAATAGCGGACTCGCGAAATCGCGGACTCGCGAAATCGCGGACTCGCGAACACTCCCGAAATCGCGGACTGGCGAAATCGCGGACTCGCGAACACTCGCAAAATCTCGGACTCGCGAACACTCGCAAAATCTCGGACTCGCGAACACTCGCGAAATCGCGGACTCGCGAACACTCGCGAAATCGCGGAATCGCGAACTCTCGCGAAATCGCGGACTCGCAAAATCGCGGACTCGCGAAATCTCGCGAAATCGCGGACTCGCGAACACTCGCGAAATCGCGGACTGGCGAAAAATCCCGAAATCGCGAACACCCGCGAAATCGCGGACTCGCGAACACTCGCGAAATCGTGGACTCGTGAACACTCGCGAAATTGCGGACTCGCGAACACTCGCGAAATTGCGGACTGGCGAACAATCCCGAAATCGCGAAATCGCGAACACCCACGAAATCGCGGACTCGCGAACACCCGCGAAATCGCGGACTGGCGAAATCGCGGACTCGCGAACACTCGCAAAATCGTGGACTCGCGAACACTCGCGAAATCGCGGACTGGCGAACACTCGCGAAATCGCGGACTCGCGAACACTCCCGAAATCGCGGACTCGCGAACACCCGCGAAATCGCGGACTCGCGAACACCCGCGAAATCGCGGACTCGCGAAATCGCGGACTCGCGAACACTCGCGAAATGGCGGACTCGCGAACACTCGCGAAATCGCGAAATCGCGAACACCCGCGAAATCGCGGACTCGCGAACACTCGCAAAATCGCGGACTCGCGAACACTCGCGAAATCGCGGACTGGCGAACAATCCCGAAATCGCGAAATCGCGAACACCCGCGAAATCGCGGACTCGCGAATACTCGCGAAATCGCGGACTCGCGAACACTCCCGAAATCGCGGACTCGCGAACACTCGCGAAATCGTGGACTCGCGAACACTCGCGAAATTGCGGACTCGCGAACACTCGCGAAATTGCGGACTGGCGAACAATCCCGAAATCGCGAAATCGCGAACACCCACGAAATCGCGGACTCGCGAACACCCGCGAAATCGCGGACTCGCGAAATCGCGGACTCGCGAACACTCGCGAACACCCGCGAAATCGCGGACTCGCGAAATCGCGGACTCGCGAACACTCGCAAAATCGCGGACTCGCAAACACTCGCGAAATCGCGGACTGGCGAAATCGCGGACTCGCGAACACTCGCAAAATCGCGGACTCGCGAACACTCGCGAAATCGCGGACTGGCGAACACTCGCGAAATCGCGGACTCGCGAACACTCCCGAAATCGCGGACTCGCGAACACCCGCGAAATCGCGGACTCGCGAAATCGCGGACTCGCGAACACTCGCGAAATCGCGAAATCGCGAACACCCGCGAAATCGCGGACTCGCGAACACTCGCGAAATCGCGGACTCGCGAACACTCCCGAAATCACGGACTGGCGAACAATCCCGAAATCGCGGACTCGCAAACACTCGCGAAATCGCGGACTGGCGAACAATCCCGAAATCGCGGACTGGCGAACACTCGCAAAATCGCGGACTTGCGAACACTCGCTAAATCGCGGACTCGCGAACACTCGCAAAATCGCGGACTCGCGAACACTCCAGAAATCGCGGACTCCCGAAATCGCGGACTCGCCTACTCGCGAAATCACGGACTCGCGAAATCGCGGACTCGCGAACACTCCCGAAATCGCGGACTCGCGATCACCCGCGAAATCGCGGACTCGCGAACACTCCCGAAATCGCGGACTCGCGAACACTCCCGAAATCGCGGACTCGCGAAATGACGGACTCGCGAAATCGTGGACTCGCGAACACTCGCGAACACTCCCGAAATTGCGGACTCGCGAACACCCGCGAAATCGCGGACTCGCGAAATCGCGGACTCGCGAACACTCCTGAAATCGCGGACTCGCGAACACCCGCGAAATCGTGGACTCGCGAACACCCGCGAAATCGCGGACTCGCGAACACACGCGAAATCGCGGACTCGCGAAATCACGGACTCGCGAACACCCGCGAAATAGCGGACTCGCGAAATCACGGACTCGCGAAATCGCGGACTCGCGAACACTCCCGAAATCGCGGACTCGCGAACAACCGCGAAATCGCGAACAACCGCGAAATCGCGGACTCGCGAAATCGCGGACTCGCGAACACTCCCGAAATCGCGGACTCGCGAACACCCGCGAAATCGCGGACTCGCGAAATCACGGACTCGCGAAATCGCGGACTCGCGAACACTCGCGAAATCGCGGACTCGCGAAATTCCGGACTCGCGAACACTCCCGAAATCGCGGACTCGCGAACACCCGCGAAATCGCGGACTTGCGAACACCCGCGAAATCGCGGATTCGCGAACACTCCCAAAATCGCGGACTCGCGAACACCCGCGAAATCGCGGACTCGCGAAATCACGGACTCGCGAAATCGCGGACTCGCGAACACCCGCGAAATCGCTGACTCTCGAAATCGCGGACTCGCGAAAACTCGCGAAATCGCGGACTCGCGAAATCACGGACTCGCGAACACTCCCGAAATCGCGGACTCGCGAACACCCGCGAAATCGCGGACTCGCGAACACACGCGAAATCGCGGACTCGCGAACACTCCCGAAATCGCGGACTCGCGAACACCCGCGAAATCGCGGACTCGCGAAATCACGGACTCGCGAACACCCGCGAAATCTCGGACTCGCGAAATCGCGGACTCGCGAAATCGCGGACTCGCGAACACTCCCGAAATCGCGGACTCCCGAACACTCCCGAAATCGCGGACTCGCGAAATCACGGACTCGCGAAATCGTGGACTCGCGAACACTCGCGAACACTCCCGAAATTGCGGACTCGCGAACACCCGCGAAATCGCGGACTCGCGAAATCGCGGACTCGCGAAATCGCGGACTCGCGAACACTCGCGAAATCGCGGACTCGCGAACACTCGCGAAATTGCGGACTGGCGAACAATCCCGAAATCGCGAAATCGCGAACACCCACGAAATCGCGGACTCGCGAACACCCGCGAAATCGCGGACTGGCGAAATCGCGGACTCGCGAACACTCGCAAAATCGTGGACTCGCGAACACTCGCGAAATCGCGGACTGGCGAACACTCGCGAAATCGCGGACTCGCGAACACTCCCGAAATCGCGGACTCGCGAACACCCGCGAAATCGCGGACTCGCGAACACCCGCGAAATCGCGGACTCGCGAAATCGCGGACTCGCGAACACTCGCGAAATGGCGGACTCGCGAACACTCGCGAAATCGCGGACTCGCGAACACTCGCGAAATCGCGGACTCGCGAACACTCCCGAAATGGCGGACTCGCGAACACTCGCGATATCGCGGACTCGCGAACACTCCCGAAATCGCGAAATCGCGAACACCCGCGAAATCGCGGACTCGCGAACACTCGCAAAATCGCGGACTCGCGAACACTCGCGAAATCGCGGACTGGCGAACAATCCCGAAATCGCGAAATCGCGAACACCCGCGAAATCGCGGACTCGCGAATACTCGCGAAATCGCGGACTCGCGAACACTCCCGAAATCGCGGACTCGCGAACACTCGCGAAATCGTGGACTCGCGAACACTCGCGAAATTGCGGACTCGCGAACACTCGCGAAATTGCGGACTGGCGAACAATCCCGAAATCGCGAAATCGCGAACACCCACGAAATCGCGGACTCGCGAACACCCGCGAAATCGCGGACTCGCGAAATCGCGGACTCGCGAACACTCGCGAACACCCGCGAAATCGCGGACTCGCGAAATCGCGGACTCGCGAACACTCGCAAAATCGCGGACTCGCAAACACTCGCGAAATCGCGGACTGGCGAAATCGCGGACTCGCGAACACTCGCAAAATCGCGGACTCGCGAACACTCGCGAAATCGCGGACTGGCGAACACTCGCGAAATCGCGGACTCGCGAACACTCCCGAAATCGCGGACTCGCGAACACCCGCGAAATCGCGGACTCGCGAAATCGCGGACTCGCGAACACTCGCGAAATCGCGGACTCGCGAACACTCGCGAAATCGCGGACTCGCGAAATCGCGGACTCGCGAACACTCCCGAAATGGCGGACTCGCGAACACTCGCGATATCGCGGACTCGCGAACACTCCTGAAATCGCGAAATCGCGAACACCCGCGAAATCGCGGACTCGCGAACACTCGCGAAATCGCGGACTCGCGAACACTCCCGAAATCACGGACTGGCGAACAATCCCGAAATCGCGGACTCGCAAACACTCGCGAAATCGCGGACTGGCGAACAATCCCGAAATCGCGGACTGGCGAACACTCGCAAAATCGCGGACTTGCGAACACTCGCTAAATCGCGGACTCGCGAACACTCGCAAAATCGCGGACTCGCGAACACTCCAGAAATCGCGGACTCCCGAAATCGCGGACTCGCCTACTCGCGAAATCACGGACTCGCGAAATCGCGGACTCGCGAACACTCCCGAAATCGCGGACTCGCGATCACCCGCGAAATCGCGGACTCGCGAACACTCCCGAAATCGCGGACTCGCGAACACTCCCGAAATCGCGGACTCGCGAAATGACGGACTCGCGAAATCGTGGACTCGCGAACACTCGCGAATACTCCCGAAATTGCGGACTCGCGAACACCCGCGAAATCGCGGACTCGCGAAATCGCGGACTCGCGAACACTCCTGTAATCGCGGACTCGCGAACACCCGCGAAATCGTGGACTCGCGAACACCCGCGAAATCGCGGACTCGCGAACACACGCGAAATCGCGGACTCGCGAAATCACGGACTCGCGAACACCCGCGAAATAGCGGACTCGCGAAATCACGGACTCGCGAAATCGCGGACTCGCGAACACTCCCGAAATCGCGGACTCGCGAACAACCGCGAAATCGCGAACAACCGCGAAATCGCGGACTCGCGAAATCGCGGACTCGCGAACACTCCCGAAATCGCGGACTCGCGAACACCCGCAAAATCGCGGACTCGCGAACACTCGCAAAATCGCGGACTCGCGAACACTCCCGAAATCGCGGACTCGCGAACACTCCCGAAATCGCGGACTCGCGAAATCACGGACTCGCGAAATCGTGGACTCGCGAACACTCGCGAACCCTCCCGAAATTGCGGACTCGCGAACACCCGCGAAATCGCGGACTCGCGAAATCGCGGACTCGCGAACACTCCTGAAATCGCGGACTCGCGAACACCCGCGAAATCGCGGACTAGCGAACACCCGCGAGATCGCGGACTCGCGAACACACGCGAAATCGCGGACTCGCGAAATCACGGACTCGCGAACACCCGCGAAATAGCGGACTCGCGAAATCACGGACTCGCGAAATCGCGGACTCGCGAACACTCCCGAAATCGCGGACTCGCGAACAACCGCGAAATCGCGAACAACCGCGAAATCGCGGAGTAGCGAAATCGCGGACTCGCGAACACTCGCGAAATCGCGGACTCGCGAACACTCCCGAAATCGCGGAATCGCGAACACCCGCGAAATCGCGGCCTCGCGAACACCCGCGAAATCGTGGACTCGCGAAATCGCGGACTCGCGAACACTCGCGAAAACTCCAGAAAGTGTGGACTCGCTAACACCCGCGCAATTGCGGACTCGCGAAATCGCGGACTAGCGAAATCGCGGACTCGCGAACACTCGCGAAATCGCGGACTCGCGAACAATCCCGAAATCGCGGACTCCCGAAATCGCGGACTCGCCTACTCGCGAAATCACGGACTCGCGAAATCGCGGACTCGCGAACACTCCCGAAATAGCGGACTCGCGAACACCCGCGAAATCGCGGACTCGCGATCACCCGCGAAATCACGGACTCGCGAACACCCGCGAAATAGCGGACTCGCGAAATCGCGGACTCGCGAAATCGCGGACTCGCGAACACTCCCGAAATCGCGGACTGGCGAAATCGCGGACTCGCGAACACTCGCAAAATCTCGGACTCGCGAACACTCGCGAAATCGCGGACTCGCGAACACTCGCGAAATCGCGGAATCGCGAACTCTCGCGAAATCGCGGACTCGTAAAATCGCGGACTCGCGAAATCTCGCGAAATCGCGGACTCGCGAACACTCGCGAAATCGCGGACTGGCGAAAAATCCCGAAATCGCGAACACCCGCGAAATCGCGGACTCGCGAACACTCGCGAAATCGTGGACTCGCGAACACTCGCGAAATTGCGGACTCGCGAACACTCGCGAAATTGCGGACTGGCGAACAATCCCGAAATCGCGAAATCGCGAACACCCACGAAATCGCGGACTCGCGAACACCCGCGAAATCGCGGACTGGCGAAATCGCGGACTCGCGAACACTCGCAAAATCGTGGACTCGCGAACACTCGCGAAATCGCGGACTGGCGAACACTCGCGAAATCGCGGACTCGCGAACACTCCCGAAATCGCGGACTCGCGAACACCCGCGAAATCGCGGACTCGCGAACACCCGCGAAATCGCGGACTCGCGAAATCGCGGACTCGCGAACACTCGCGAAATGGCGGACTCGCGAACACTCGCGAAATCGCGGACTCGCGAACACTCGCGAAATCGCGGACTCGCGAACACTCCCGAAATGGCGGACTCGCGAACACTCGCGATATCGCGGACTCGCGAACACTCCCGAAATCGCGAAATCGCGAACACCCGCGAAATCGCGGACTCGCGAACACTCGCAAAATCGCGGACTCGCGAACACTCGCGAAATCGCGGACTGGCGAACAATCCCGAAATCGCGAAATCGCGAACACCCGCGAAATCGCGGACTCGCGAATACTCGCGAAATCGCGGACTCGCGAACACTCCCGAAATCGCGGACTCGCGAACACTCGCGAAATCGTGGACTCGCGAACACTCGCGAAATTGCGGACTCGCGAACACTCGCGAAATTGCGGACTGGCGAACAATCCCGAAATCGCGAAATCGCGAACACCCACGAAATCGCGGACTCGCGAACACCCGCGAAATCGCGGACTCGCGAAATCGCGGACTCGCGAACACTCGCGAACACCCGCGAAATCGCGGACTCGCGAAATCGCGGACTCGCGAACACTCGCAAAATCGCGGACTCGCAAACACTCGCGAAATCGCGGACTGGCGAAATCGCGGACTCGCGAACACTCGCAAAATCGCGGACTCGCGAACACTCGCGAAATCGCGGACTGGCGAACACTCGCGAAATCGCGGACTCGCGAACACTCCCGAAATCGCGGACTCGCGAACACCCGCGAAATCGCGGACTCGCGAAATCGCGGACTCGCGAACACTCGCGAAATCGCGGACTCGCGAACACTCGCGAAATCGCGGACTCGCGAAATCGCGGACTCGCGAACACTCCCGAAATGGCGGACTCGCGAACACTCGCGATATCGCGGACTCGCGAACACTCCTGAAATCGCGAAATCGCGAACACCCGCGAAATCGCGGACTCGCGAACACTCGCGAAATCGCGGACTCGCGAACACTCCCGAAATCACGGACTGGCGAACAATCCCGAAATCGCGGACTCGCAAACACTCGCGAAATCGCGGACTGGCGAACAATCCCGAAATCGCGGACTGGCGAACACTCGCAAAATCGCGGACTTGCGAACACTCGCTAAATCGCGGACTCGCGAACACTCGCAAAATCGCGGACTCGCGAACACTCCAGAAATCGCGGACTCCCGAAATCGCGGACTCGCCTACTCGCGAAATCACGGACTCGCGAAATCGCGGACTCGCGAACACTCCCGAAATCGCGGACTCGCGATCACCCGCGAAATCGCGGACTCGCGAACACTCCCGAAATCGCGGACTCGCGAACACTCCCGAAATCGCGGACTCGCGAAATGACGGACTCGCGAAATCGTGGACTCGCGAACACTCGCGAACACTCCCGAAATTGCGGACTCGCGAACACCCGCGAAATCGCGGACTCGCGAAATCGCGGACTCGCGAACACTCCTGAAATCGCGGACTCGCGAACACCCGCGAAATCGTGGACTCGCGAACACCCGCGAAATCGCGGACTCGCGAACACACGCGAAATCGCGGACTCGCGAAATCACGGACTCGCGAACACCCGCGAAATAGCGGACTCGCGAAATCACGGACTCGCGAAATCGCGGACTCGCGAACACTCCCGAAATCGCGGACTCGCGAACAACCGCGAAATCGCGAACAACCGCGAAATCGCGGACTCGCGAAATCGCGGACTCGCGAACACTCCCGAAATCGCGGACTCGCGAACACCCGCGAAATCGCGGACTCGCGAAATCACGGACTCGCGAAATCGCGGACTCGCGAACACTCGCGAAATCGCGGACTCGCGAAATTCCGGACTCGCGAACACTCCCGAAATCGCGGACTCGCGAACACCCGCGAAATCGCGGACTTGCGAACACCCGCGAAATCGCGGATTCGCGAACACTCCCAAAATCGCGGACTCGCGAACACCCGCGAAATCGCGGACTCGCGAAATCACGGACTCGCGAAATCGCGGACTCGCGAACACTCCCGAAATCGCGGACTCGCGAACACCCGCGAAATCGCGGACTCGCGAAATCACGGACTCGCGAACACCCGCGAAATCACGGACTCGCGAAATCGCGGACTCGCGAAATCGCGGACTCGCGAACACTCCCGAAATCGCGGACTCCCGAACACTCCCGAAATCGCGGACTCGCGAAATCACGGACTCGCGAAATCGTGGACTCGCGAACACTCGCGAACACTCCCGAAATTGCGGACTCGCGAACACCCGCGAAATCGCGGACTCGCGAAATCGCGGACTCGCGAAATCGCGGACTCGCGAACACTCGCGAAATCGCGGACTCGCGAACACTCGCGAAATTGCGGACTGGCGAACAATCCCGAAATCGCGAAATCGCGAACACCCACGAAATCGCGGACTCGCGAACACCCGCGAAATCGCGGACTGGCGAAATCGCGGACTCGCGAACACTCGCAAAATCGTGGACTCGCGAACACTCGCGAAATCGCGGACTGGCGAACACTCGCGAAATCGCGGACTCGCGAACACTCCCGAAATCGCGGACTCGCGAACACCCGCGAAATCGCGGACTCGCGAACACCCGCGAAATCGCGGACTCGCGAAATCGCGGACTCGCGAACACTCGCGAAATGGCGGACTCGCGAACACTCGCGAAATCGCGGACTCGCGAACACTCGCGAAATCGCGGACTCGCGAACACTCCCGAAATGGCGGACTCGCGAACACTCGCGATATCGCGGACTCGCGAACACTCCCGAAATCGCGAAATCGCGAACACCCGCGAAATCGCGGACTCGCGAACACTCGCAAAATCGCGGACTCGCGAACACTCGCGAAATCGCGGACTGGCGAACAATCCCGAAATCGCGAAATCGCGAACACCCGCGAAATCGCGGACTCGCGAATACTCGCGAAATCGCGGACTCGCGAACACTCCCGAAATCGCGGACTCGCGAACACTCGCGAAATCGTGGACTCGCGAACACTCGCGAAATTGCGGACTCGCGAACACTCGCGAAATTGCGGACTGGCGAACAATCCCGAAATCGCGAAATCGCGAACACCCACGAAATCGCGGACTCGCGAACACCCGCGAAATCGCGGACTCGCGAAATCGCGGACTCGCGAACACTCGCGAACACCCGCGAAATCGCGGACTCGCGAAATCGCGGACTCGCGAACACTCGCAAAATCGCGGACTCGCGAACACTCGCGAAATCGCGGACTCGCGAAATCGCGGACTCGCGAACACTCCCGAAATGGCGGACTCGCGAACACTCGCGATATCGCGGACTCGCGAACACTCCTGAAATCGCGAAATCGCGAACACCCGCGAAATCGCGGACTCGCGAACACTCGCGAAATCGCGGACTCGCGAACACTCCCGAAATCACGGACTGGCGAACAATCCCGAAATCGCGGACTCGCAAACACTCGCGAAATCGCGGACTGGCGAACAATCCCGAAATCGCGGACTGGCGAACACTCGCAAAATCGCGGACTTGCGAACACTCGCTAAATCGCGGACTCGCGAACACTCGCAAAATCGCGGACTCGCGAACACTCCAGAAATCGCGGACTCCCGAAATCGCGGACTCGCCTACTCGCGAAATCACGGACTCGCGAAATCGCGGACTCGCGAACACTCCCGAAATCGCGGACTCGCGATCACCCGCGAAATCGCGGACTCGCGAACACTCCCGAAATCGCGGACTCGCGAACACTCCCGAAATCGCGGACTCGCGAAATGACGGACTCGCGAAATCGTGGACTCGCGAACACTCGCGAACACTCCCGAAATTGCGGACTCGCGAACACCCGCGAAATCGCGGACTCGCGAAATCGCGGACTCGCGAACACTCCTGTAATCGCGGACTCGCGAACACCCGCGAAATCGTGGACTCGCGAACACCCGCGAAATCGCGGACTCGCGAACACACGCGAAATCGCGGACTCGCGAAATCACGGACTCGCGAACACCCGCGAAATAGCGGACTCGCGAAATCACGGACTCGCGAAATCGCGGACTCGCGAACACTCCCGAAATCGCGGACTCGCGAACAACCGCGAAATCGCGAACAACCGCGAAATCGCGGACTCGCGAAATCGCGGACTCGCGAACACTCCCGAAATCGCGGACTCGCGAACACCCGCGAAATCGCGGACTCGCGAAATCACGGACTCGCGAAATCGCGGACTCGCGAACACCCGCGAAATCGCGGACTCGCGAAATCGCGGACTCGCGAACACTCCTGTAATCGCGGACTCGCGAACACCCGTGAAATCGTGGACTCGCGAACACCCGCGAAATCGCGGACTCGCGAACACACGCGAAATCGCGGACTCGCGAAATCACGGACTCGCGAACACCCGCGAAATAGCGGACTCGCGAAATCACGGACTCGCGAAATCGCGGACTCGCGAACACTCGCGAAATCGCGGACTCGCGAAATTCCGGACTCGCGAACACTCCCGAAATCGCGGACTCGCGAACACCCGCGAAATCGCGGACTTGCGAACACCCGCGAAATCGCGGATTCGCGAACACTCCCAAAATCGCGGACTCGCGAACACCCGCGAAATCGCGGACTCGCGAAATCACGGACTCGCGAAATCGCGGACTCGCGAACACCCGCGAAATCGCTGACTCGCGAAATCGCGGACTCGCGAAAACTCGCGAAATCGCGGACTCGCGAAATCACGGACTCGCGAACACTCCCGAAATCGCGGACTCGCGAACACCCGCGAAATCGCGGACTCGCGAACACACGCGAAATCGCGGACTCGCGAACACTCCCGAAATCGCGGACTCGCGAACACCCGCGAAATCGCGGACTCGCGAAATCACGGACTCGCGAACACCCGCGAAATCACGGACTCGCGAAATCGCGGACTCGCGAAATCGCGGACTCGCGAACACTCCCGAAATCGCGGACTCCCGAACACTCCCGAAATCGCGGACTCGCGAAATCACGGACTCGCGAAATCGTGGACTCGCGAACACTCGCGAACACTCCCGAAATTGCGGACTCGCGAACACCCGCGAAATCGCGGACTCGCGAAATCGCGGACTCGCGAAATCGCGGACTCGCGAACACTCGCGAAATCGCGGACTCGCGAACACTCGCGAAATTGCGGACTGGCGAACAATCCCGAAATCGCGAAATCGCGAACACCCACGAAATCGCGGACTCGCGAACACCCGCGAAATCGCGGACTGGCGAAATCGCGGACTCGCGAACACTCGCAAAATCGTGGACTCGCGAACACTCGCGAAATCGCGGACTGGCGAACACTCGCGAAATCGCGGACTCGCGAACACTCCCGAAATCGCGGACTCGCGAACACACGCGAAATCGCGGACTCGCGAACACCCGCGAAATCGCGGACTCGCGAAATCGCGGACTCGCGAACACTCGCTAAATGGCGGACTCGCGAACACTCGCGAAATCGCGGACTCGCGAACACTCGCGAAATCGTGGACTCGCGAACACTCCCGAAATGGCGGACTCGCGAACACTCGCGATATCGCGGACTCGCGAACACTCCCGAAATCGCGAAATCGCGAACACCCGCGAAATCGCGGACTCGCGAACACTCGCAAAATCGCGGACTCGCGAACACTCGCGAAATCGCGGACTGGCGAACAATCCCGAAATCGCGAAATCGCGAACACCCGCGAAATCGCGGACTCGCGAATACTCGCGAAATCGCGGACTCGCGAACACTCCCGAAATCGCGGACTCGCGAACACTCGCGAAATCGTGGACTCGCGAACACTCGCGAAATTGCGGACTCGCGAACACTCGCGAAATTGCGGACTGGCGAACAATCCCGAAATCGCGAAATCGCGAACACCCACGAAATCGCGGACTCGCGAACACCCGCGAAATCGCGGACTCGCGAAATCGCGGACTCGCGAACACTCGCGAAAACCCGCGAAATCGCGGACTCGCGAAATCGCGGACTCGCGAACACTCGCAAAATCGCGGACTCGCGAACACTCGCGAAATCGCGGACTCGCGAAATCGCGGACTCGCGAACACTCCCGAAATGGCGGACTCGCGAACACTCGCGATATCGCGGACTCGCGAACACTCCCGAAATCGCGAAATCGCGAACACCCGCGAAATCGCGGACTCGCGAACACTCGCAAAATCGCGGACTCGCGAACACTCGCGAAATCGCGGACTGGCGAACAATCCCGAAATCGCGAAATCGCGAACACCCGCGAAATCGCGGACTCGCGAATACTCGCGAAATCGCGGACTCGCGAACAATCCCGAAATCGCGGACTGGCGAACACTCGCAAAATCGCGGACTTGCGAACACTCGCTAAATCGCGGACTCGCGAACACTCGCAAAATCGCGGACTCGCGAACACTCCAGAAATCGCGGACTCCCGAAATCGCGGACTCGCCTACTCGCGAAATCACGGACTCGCGAAATCGCGGACTCGCGAACACTCCCGAAATCGCGGACTCGCGATCACCCGCGAAATCGCGGACTCGCGAACACTCCCGAAATCGCGGACTCGCGAACACTCCCGAAATCGCGGACTCGCGAAATGACGGACTCGCGAAATCGTGGACTCGCGAACACTCGCGAACACTCCCGAAATTGCGGACTCGCGAACACCCGCGAAATCGCGGACTCGCGAAATCGCGGACTCGCGAACACTCCTGTAATCGCGGACTCGCGAACACCCGCGAAATCGTGGACTCGCGAACACCCGCGAAATCGCGGACTCGCGAACACACGCGAAATCGCGGACTCGCGAAATCACGGACTCGCGAACACCCGCGAAATAGCGGACTCGCGAAATCACGGACTCGCGAAATCGCGGACTCGCGAACACTCCCGAAATCGCGGACTCGCGAACAACCGCGAAATCGCGAACAACCGCGAAATCGCGGACTCGCGAAATCGCGGACTCGCGAACACTCCCGAAATCGCGGACTCGCGAACACCCGCGAAATCGCGGACTCGCGAAATCACGGACTCGCGAAATCGCGGACTCGCGAACACCCGCGAAATCGCGGACTCGCGAAATCGCGGACTCGCGAACACTCCTGTAATCGCGGACTCGCGAACACCCGCGAAATCGTGGACTCGCGAACACCCGCGAAATCGCGGACTCGCGAACACACGCGAAATCGCGGACTCGCGAAATCACGGACTCGCGAACACCCGCGAAATAGCGGACTCGCGAAATCACGGACTCGCGAAATCGCGGACTCGCGAACACTCGCGAAATCGCGGACTCGCGAAATTCCGGACTCGCGAACACTCCCGAAATCGCGGACTCGCGAACACCCGCGAAATCGCGGACTTGCGAACACCCGCGAAATCGCGGATTCGCGAACACTCCCAAAATCGCGGACTCGCGAACACCCGCGAAATCGCGGACTCGCGAAATCACGGACTCGCGAAATCGCGGACTCGCGAACACCCGCGAAATCGCTGACTCGCGAAATCGCGGACTCGCGAAAACTCGCGAAATCGCGGACTCGCGAAATCACGGACTCGCGAACACTCCCGAAATCGCGGACTCGCGAACACCCGCGAAATCGCGGACTCGCGAACACACGCGAAATCGCGGACTCGCGAACACTCCCGAAATCGCGGACTCGCGAACACCCGCGAAATCGCGGACTCGCGAAATCACGGACTCGCGAACACCCGCGAAATCACGGACTCGCGAAATCGCGGACTCGCGAAATCGCGGACTCGCGAACACTCCCGAAATCGCGGACTCCCGAACACTCCCGAAATCGCGGACTCGCGAAATCACGGACTCGCGAAATCGTGGACTCGCGAACACTCGCGAACACTCCCGAAATTGCGGACTCGCGAACACCCGCGAAATCGCGGACTCGCGAAATCGCGGACTCGCGAAATCGCGGACTCGCGAACACTCGCGAAATCGCGGACTCGCGAACACTCGCGAAATTGCGGACTGGCGAACAATCCCGAAATCGCGAAATCGCGAACACCCACGAAATCGCGGACTCGCGAACACCCGCGAAATCGCGGACTGGCGAAATCGCGGACTCGCGAACACTCGCAAAATCGTGGACTCGCGAACACTCGCGAAATCGCGGACTGGCGAACACTCGCGAAATCGCGGACTCGCGAACACTCCCGAAATCGCGGACTCGCGAACACCCGCGAAATCGCGGACTCGCGAACACCCGCGAAATCGCGGACTCGCGAAATCGCGGACTCGCGAACACTCGCGAAATGGCGGACTCGCGAACACTCGCGAAATCGCGGACTCGCGAACACTCGCGAAATCGTGGACTCGCGAACACTCCCGAAATGGCGGACTCGCGAACACTCGCGATATCGCGGACTCGCGAACACTCCCGAAATCGCGAAATCGCGAACACCCGCGAAATCGCGGACTCGCGAACACTCGCAAAATCGCGGACTCGCGAACACTCGCGAAATCGCGGACTGGCGAACAATCCCGAAATCGCGAAATCGCGAACACCCGCGAAATCGCGGACTCGCGAATACTCGCGAAATCGCGGACTCGCGAACACTCCCGAAATCGCGGACTCGCGAACACTCGCGAAATCGTGGACTCGCGAACACTCGCGAAATTGCGGACTCGCGAACACTCGCGAAATTGCGGACTGGCGAACAATCCCGAAATCGCGAAATCGCGAACACCCACGAAATCGCGGACTCGCGAACACCCGCGAAATCGCGGACTCGCGAAATCGCGGACTCGCGAACACTCGCGAACACCCGCGAAATCGCGGACTCGCGAAATCGCGGACTCGCGAACACTCGCAAAATCGCGGACTCGCGAACACTCGCGAAATCGCGGACTCGCGAAATCGCGGACTCGCGAACACTCCCGAAATGGCGGACTCGCGAACACTCGCGATATCGCGGACTCGCGAACACTCCTGAAATCGCGAAATCGCGAACACCCGCGAAATCGCGGACTCGCGAACACTCGCGAAATCGCGGACTCGCGAACACTCTCGAAATCACGGACTGGCGAACAATCCCGAAATCGCGGACTCGCAAACACTCGCGAAATCGCGGACTGGCGAACAATCCCGAAATCGCGGACTGGCGAACACTCGCAAAATCGCGGACTTGCGAACACTCGCTAAATCGCGGACTCGCGAACACTCGCAAAATCGCGGACTCGCGAACACTCCAGAAATCGCGGACTCCCGAAATCGCGGACTCGCCTACTCGCGAAATCACGGACTCGCGAAATCGCGGACTCGCGAACACTCCCGAAATCGCGGACTCGCGATCACCCGCGAAATCGCGGACTCGCGAACACTCCCGAAATCGCGGACTCGCGAACACTCCCGAAATCGCGGACTCGCGAAATGACGGACTCGCGAAATCGTGGACTCGCGAACACTCGCGAACACTCCCGAAATTGCGGACTCGCGAACACCCGCGAAATCGCGGACTCGCGAAATCGCGGACTCGCGAACACTCCTGTAATCGCGGACTCGCGAACACCCGCGAAATCGTGGACTCGCGAACACCCGCGAAATCGCGGACTCGCGAACACACGCGAAATCGCGGACTCGCGAAATCACGGACTCGCGAACACCCGCGAAATAGCGGACTCGCGAAATCACGGACTCGCGAAATCGCGGACTCGCGAACACTCCCGAAATCGCGGACTCGCGAACAACCGCGAAATCGCGAACAACCGCGAAATCGCGGACTCGCGAAATCGCGGACTCGCGAACACTCCCGAAATCGCGGACTCGCGAACACCCGCGAAATCGCGGACTCGCGAAATCACGGACTCGCGAAATCGCGGACTCGCGAACACTCGCGAAATCGCGGACTCGCGAAATTCCGGACTCGCGAACACTCCCAAAATCGCGGACTCGCGAACACCCGCGAAATCGCGGACTTGCGAACACCCGCGAAATCGCGGATTCGCGAACACTCCCAAAATCGCGGACTCGCGAACACCCGCGAAATCGCGGACTCGCGAAATCACGGACTCGCGAAATCGCGGACTCGCGAACACCCGCGAAATCGCTGACTCGCGAAATCGCGGACTCGCGAAAACTCGCGAAATCGCGGACTCGCGAAATCACGGACTCGCGAACACTCCCGAAATCGCGGACTCGCGAACACCCGCGAAATCGCGGACTCGCGAACACACGCGAAATCGCGGACTCGCGAACACTCCCGAAATCGCGGACTCGCGAACACCCGCGAAATCGCGGACTCGCGAAATCACGGACTCGCGAACACCCGCGAAATCACGGACTCGCGAAATCGCGGACTCGCGAACACTCCCGAAATCGCGGACTCCCGAACACTCCCGAAATCGCGGACTCGCGAAATCACGGACTCGCGAAATCGTGGACTCGCGAACACTCGCGAACACTCCCGAAATTGCGGACTCGCGAACACCCGCGAAATCGCGGACTCGCGAAATCGCGGACTCGCGAAATCGCGGACTCGCGAACACTCGCGAAATCGCGGACTCGCGAACACTCGCGAAATCGCGGACTCGCGAACACTCCCGAAATCGCGGACTCGCGAACACCCGCGAAATCGCGGCCTCGCGAACACCCGCGAAATCGTGGACTCGCGAAATTGCGGCATCGCGAACACTCGCGAAAACTCCCGAAAGTGTGGACTCGCGAACACCCGCGCAATTGCGGACTCGCGAAATCGCGGACTAGCGAAATCGCGGACTCGCGAACACTCGCGAAATCGCGGACTCGCGAACACTCCCGAAATCGCGGACTCCCGAAATCGCGGACTCGCCTACTCGCGAAATCACGGACTCGCGAAATCGCGGACTCGCGAACACTCCCGAAATCGCGGACTCGCGAACACCCGCGAAATCGCGGATTCGCGATCACCCGCGAAATCACGGACTCGCGAACACCCGCGAAATAGCGGACTCGCGAAATCGCGGACTCGCGAACAACCGCGAAATCGCGAACAACCGCGAAATCGCGGACTCGCGAAATGGCGGACTCGCGAACACTCGCGAAATCGCGGACTCCCGAACACTCCCGAAATCGCGGACTCGCGAACACCCGCGAAATCGCGCACTCGCGAACACCCGCGAAATCGCGGAGTCGCGAACACCCGCGAAATCGCGGACTCGCGAACACCCGCGAAATCGCGGACTCGCGAAATCACGGACTCGCGAAATCGCGGACTCGCGAACACTCCCGAAATCGTGGACTCGCGAACTCCCGCGAAATCTCGGACTCGCGTAATCGCGGACTCGCGAACACTCGCGAAATCGCGGACTCGCGAACACTCCCGAAATCGCGGACTCGCGAACACCCGCGAAATCGCGGCCTCGCGAACACCCGCGAAATCGTGGACTCGCGAAATCGCGGACTCGCGAACACTCGCGAAAACTCCCGAAAGTGTGGACTCGCGAACACCCGCGCAATTGCGGACTCGCGAAATCGCGGACTAGCGAAATCGCGGACTCGCGAACACTCGCGAAATCGCGGACTCGCGAACACTCCCGAAATCGCGGACTCCCGAAATCGCGGACTCGCCTACTCGCGAAATCACGGACTCGCGAAATCGCGGACTCGCGAACACTCCCGAAATCGCGGACTCGCGAACACCCGCGAAATCGAGGACTCGCGATCACCCGCGAAATCACGGACTCGCGAACACCCGCGAAATAGCGGACTCGCGAAATCGCGGACTAGCGAAATCGCGGACTCGCGAACACTCCAAAAATCGCGGACTCGCGAACACCCGCGAAATCGCGGACTCGCGAACACTCGCGAAATCGCGGACTCGCGAACACTCCCGAAATCGCGGACTCGCGAACACTCCCGAAATCGCGGACTCGCGAAATCACGGACTCGCGAAATCGTGGACTCGCGAACACTCGCGAATCCTCCCGAAATTGCGGACTCGCGAACACCCGCGAAATCGCGGACTCGCGAAATCGCGGACTCGCGAACACACCTGAAATCGCGGACTCGCGAACACCCGCGAAATCGCGGACTCGCGAACACCCGCGAAATCGCGGACTCGCGAAATCGCGGAGTCGCGAACACACGCGAAATCGCGGACTCGCGAAATCACGGACTCGCGAACACCCGCGAAATAGCGGCCTCGCGAACACCCGCGAAATCGTGGACTCGCGAAATTGCGGCATCGCGAACACTCGCGAAAACTCCCGAAAGTGTGGACTCGCGAACACCCGCGCAATTGCGGACTCGCGAAATCGCGGACTAGCGAAATCGCGGACTCGCGAACACTCGCGAAATCGCGGACTCGCGAACACTCCCGAAATCGCGGACCCCCCTACTCGCGAAATCACGGACTCGCGAAATCGCGGACTCGCGAACACTCCCGAAATCGCGGACTCGCGAACACCCGCGAAATCGCGGATTCGCGATCACCCGCGAAATCACGGACTCGCGAACACCCGCGAAATAGCGGACTCGCGAACACTCCCGAAATCGCGGACTCGCGAACACCCGCGAAATCGCGGATTCGCGATCACCCGCGAAATCACGGACTCGCGAACACCCGCGAAATCGCGGACTCGCGAACACTCCCGAAATCGCGGACTCGCGATCACCCGCGAAATCGCGGACTCGCGAACACTCCCGAAATCGCGGACTCGCGAACAACCGCGAAATCGCGAACAACCGCGAAATCGCGGACTCGCGAAATCGCGGACTCGCGAACACTCCCGAAATCGCGGACTCGCGAACACCCGCGAAATCGCGGACTCGCGAAATCACGGACTCGCGAAATCGCGGACTCGCGAACACTCGCGAAATCGCGGACTCGCGAAATTCCGGACTCGCGAACACTCCCGAAATCGCGGACTCGCGAACACCCGCGAAATCGCGGACTTGCGAACACCCGCGAAATCGCGGATTCGCGAACACTCCCAAAATCGCGGACTCGCGAACACCCGCGAAATCGCGGACTCGCGAAATCACGGACTCGCGAAATCGCGGACTCGCGAACACCCGCGAAATCGCTGACTCGCGAAATCGCGGACTCGCGAAAACTCGCGAAATCGCGGACTCGCGAAATCACGGACTCGCGAACACTCCCGAAATCGCGGACTCGCGAACACCCGCGAAATCGCGGACTCGCGAACACACGCGAAATCGCGGACTCGCGAACACTCCCGAAATCGCGGACTCGCGAACACCCGCGAAATCGCGGACTCGCGAAATCACGGACTCGCGAACACCCGCGAAATCACGGACTCGCGAAATCGCGGACTCGCGAAATCGCGGACTCGCGAACACTCCCGAAATCGCGGACTCCCGAACACTCCCGAAATCGCGGACTCGCGAAATCACGGACTCGCGAAATCGTGGACTCGCGAACACTCGCGAACACTCCCGAAATTGCGGACTCGCGAACACCCGCGAAATCGCGGACTCGCGAAATCGCGGACTCGCGAAATCGCGGACTCGCGAACACTCGCGAAATCGCGGACTCGCGAACACTCGCGAAATCGCGGACTCGCGAACACTCCCGAAATCGCGGACTCGCGAACACCCGCGAAATCGCGGCCTCGCGAACACCCGCGAAATCGTGGACTCGCGAAATTGCGGCATCGCGAACACTCGCGAAAACTCCCGAAAGTGTGGACTCGCGAACACCCGCGCAATTGCGGACTCGCGAAATCGCGGACTAGCGAAATCGCGGACTCGCGAACACTCGCGAAATCGCGGACTCGCGAACACTCCCGAAATCGCGGACTCCCGAAATCGCGGACTCGCCTACTCGCGAAATCACGGACTCGCGAAATCGCGGACTCGCGAACACTCCCGAAATCGCGGACTCGCGAACACCCGCGAAATCGCGGATTCGCGATCACCCGCGAAATCACGGACTCGCGAACACCCGCGAAATAGCGGACTCGCGAAATCGCGGACTCGCGAACAACCGCGAAATCGCGAACAACCGCGAAATCGCGGACTCGCGAAATGGCGGACTCGCGAACACTCGCGAAATCGCGGACTCCCGAACACTCCCGAAATCGCGGACTCGCGAACACCCGCGAAATCGCGCACTCGCGAACACCCGCGAAATCGCGGAGTCGCGAACACCCGCGAAATCGCGGACTCGCGAACACCCGCGAAATCGCGGACTCGCGAAATCACGGACTCGCGAAATCGCGGACTCGCGAACACTCCCGAAATCGTGGACTCGCGAACTCCCGCGAAATCTCGGACTCGCGTAATCGCGGACTCGCGAACACTCGCGAAATCGCGGACTCGCGAACACTCCCGAAATCGCGGACTCGCGAACACCCGCGAAATCGCGGCCTCGCGAACACCCGCGAAATCGTGGACTCGCGAAATCGCGGACTCGCGAACACTCGCGAAAACTCCCGAAAGTGTGGACTCGCGAACACCCGCGCAATTGCGGACTCGCGAAATCGCGGACTAGCGAAATCGCGGACTCGCGAACACTCGCGAAATCGCGGACTCGCGAACACTCCCGAAATCGCGGACTCCCGAAATCGCGGACTCGCCTACTCGCGAAATCACGGACTCGCGAAATCGCGGACTCGCGAACACTCCCGAAATCGCGGACTCGCGAACACCCGCGAAATCGAGGACTCGCGATCACCCGCGAAATCACGGACTCGCGAACACCCGCGAAATAGCGGACTCGCGAAATCGCGGACTAGCGAAATCGCGGACTCGCGAACACTCCAAAAATCGCGGACTCGCGAACACCCGCGAAATCGCGGACTCGCGAACACTCGCGAAATCGCGGACTCGCGAACACTCCCGAAATCGCGGACTCGCGAACACTCCCGAAATCGCGGACTCGCGAAATCACGGACTCGCGAAATCGTGGACTCGCGAACACTCGCGAACCCTCCCGAAATTGCGGACTCGCGAACACCCGCGAAATCGCGGACTCGCGAAATCGCGGACTCGCGAACACACCTGAAATCGCGGACTCGCGAACACCCGCGAAATCGCGGACTCGCGAACACCCGCGAAATCGCGGACTCGCGAAATCGCGGAGTCGCGAACACACGCGAAATCGCGGACTCGCGAAATCACGGACTCGCGAACACCCGCGAAATAGCGGCCTCGCGAACACCCGCGAAATCGTGGACTCGCGAAATTGCGGCATCGCGAACACTCGCGAAAACTCCCGAAAGTGTGGACTCGCGAACACCCGCGCAATTGCGGACTCGCGAAATCGCGGACTAGCGAAATCGCGGACTCGCGAACACTCGCGAAATCGCGGACTCGCGAACACTCCCGAAATCGCGGACCCCCCTACTCGCGAAATCACGGACTCGCGAAATCGCGGACTCGCGAACACTCCCGAAATCGCGGACTCGCGAACACCCGCGAAATCGCGGATTCGCGATCACCCGCGAAATCACGGACTCGCGAACACCCGCGAAATAGCGGACTCGCGAAATCGCGGACTCGCGAACACTCCCGAAATCGCGGACTCGCGAACACCCGCAAAATCGCGGACTCGCGAACACTCGCAAAATCGCGGACTCGCGAACACTCCCGAAATCGCGGACTCGCGAACACTCCCGAAATCGCGGACTCGCGAAATCACGGACTCGCGAAATCGTGGACTCGCGAACACTCGCGAACCCTCCCGAAATTGCGGACTCGCGAACACCCGCGAAATCGCGGACTCGCGAAATCGCGGACTCGCGAACACTCCTGAAATCGCGGACTCGCGAACACCCGCGAAATCGCGGACTAGCGAACACCCGCGAGATCGCGGACTCGCGAACACACGCGAAATCGCGGACTCGCGAAATCACGGACTCGCGAACACCCGCGAAATAGCGGACTCGCGAAATCACGGACTCGCGAAATCGCGGACTCGCGAACACTCCCGAAATCGCGGACTCGCGAACAACCGCGAAATCGCGAACAACCGCGAAATCGCGGAGTAGCGAAATCGCGGACTCGCGAACACTCGCGAAATCGCGGACTCGCGAACACTCCCGAAATCGCGGAATCGCGAACACCCGCGAAATCGCGGCCTCGCGAACACCCGCGAAATCGTGGACTCGCGAAATCGCGGACTCGCGAACACTCGCGAAAACTCCAGAAAGTGTGGACTCGCTAACACCCGCGCAATTGCGGACTCGCGAAATCGCGGACTAGCGAAATCGCGGACTCGCGAACACTCGCGAAATCGCGGACTCGCGAACAATCCCGAAATCGCGGACTCCCGAAATCGCGGACTCGCCTACTCGCGAAATCACGGACTCGCGAAATCGCGGACTCGCGAACACTCCCGAAATAGCGGACTCGCGAACACCCGCGAAATCGCGGACTCGCGATCACCCGCGAAATCACGGACTCGCGAACACCCGCGAAATAGCGGACTCGCGAAATCGCGGACTCGCGAAATCGCGGACTCGCGAACACTCGCGAAATCGCGGACTCGCGAACACTCGCGAAATCGCGGAATCGCGAACTCTCGCGAAATCGCGGACTCGCAAAATCGCGGACTCGCGAAATCTCGCGAAATCGCGGACTCGCGAACACTCGCGAAATCGCGGACTGGCGAAAAATCCCGAAATCGCGAACACCCGCGAAATCGCGGACTCGCGAACACTCGCGAAATCGTGGACTCGCGAACACTCGCGAAATTGCGGACTCGCGAACACTCGCGAAATTGCGGACTGGCGAACAATCCCGAAATCGCGAAATCGCGAACACCCACGAAATCGCGGACTCGCGAACACCCGCGAAATCGCGGACTGGCGAAATCGCGGACTCGCGAACACTCGCAAAATCGTGGACTCGCGAACACTCGCGAAATCGCGGACTGGCGAACACTCGCGAAATCGCGGACTCGCGAACACTCCCGAAATGGCGGACTCGCGAACACCCGCGAAATCGCGGACTCGCGAACACCCGCGAAATCGCGGACACGCGAAATCGCGGACTCGCGAACACTCGCGAAATGGCGGACTCGCGAACACTCGCGAAATCGCGGACTCGCGAACACTCGCGAAATCGCGGACTCGCGAACACTCCCGAAATGGCGGACTCGCGAACACTCGCGATATCGCGGACTCGCGAACACTCCCGAAATCGCGAAATCGCGAACACCCGCGAAATCGCGGACTCGCGAACACTCGCAAAATCGCGGACTCGCGAACACTCGCGAAATCGCGGACTGGCGAACAATCCCGAAATCGCGAAATCGCGAACACCCGCGAAATCGCGGACTCGCGAATACTCGCGAAATCGCGGACTCGCGAACACTCCCGAAATCGCGGACTCGCGAACACTCGCGAAATCGTGGACTCGCGAACACTCGCGAAATTGCGGACTCGCGAACACTCGCGAAATTGCGGACTGGCGAACAATCCCGAAATCGCGAAATCGCGAACACCCACGAAATCGCGGACTCGCGAACACCCGCGAAATCGCGGACTCGCGAAATCGCGGACTCGCGAACACTCGCGAACACCCGCGAAATCGCGGACTCGCGAAATCGCGGACTCGCGAACACTCGCAAAATCGCGGACTCGCAAACACTCGCGAAATCGCGGACTGGCGAAATCGCGGACTCGCGAACACTCGCAAAATCGCGGACTCGCGAACACTCGCGAAATCGCGGACTGGCGAACACTCGCGAAATCGCGGACTCGCGAACACTCCCGAAATCGCGGACTCGCGAACACCCGCGAAATCGCGGACTCGCGAAATCGCGGACTCGCGAACACTCGCGAAATCGCGGACTCGCGAACACTCGCGAAATCGCGGACTCGCGAAATCTCGGACTCGCGAACACTCCCGAAATGGCGGACTCGCGAACACTCGCGATATCGCGGACTCGCGAACACTCCTGAAATCGCGAAATCGCGAACACCCGCGAAATCGCGGACTCGCGAACACTCGCGAAATCGCGGACTCGCGAACACTCCCGAAATCACGGACTGGCGAACAATCCCGAAATCGCGGACTCGCAAACACTCGCGAAATCGCGGACTGGCGAACAATCCCGAAATCGCGGACTGGCGAACACTCGCAAAATCGCGGACTTGCGAACACTCGCTAAATCGCGGACTCGCGAACACTCGCAAAATCGCGGACTCGCGAACACTCGCGAAATCGCGGACTGGCGAACAATCCCGAAATCGCGAACACCCGCGAAATCGCGGACTCGCGAACACTCGCGAAATCGCGGACTCGCGAACACTCCCGAAATCGCGGACTCGCGAACACTCGCGAAATCGTGGACTCGCGAACAACCGCGAAATCGCGGACTCGCGAAATCGCGGACTCGCGAACACTCCCGAAATCGCGGACTCGCGAACACCCGCGAAATCGCGGACTCGCGATATCACGGACTCGCGAAATCGCGGACTCGCGAAAACCCGCGAAATCGCGGACTCGCGAAATCGCGGACTCGCGAACACTCGCGAAATCGCGGACTCGCGAAATCACGGACTCGCGAACACTCCCGAAATCGCGGACTCGCGAACACCCGCGAAATCGCGGACTCGCGAACACACGCGAAATCGCGGACTCGCGAACACCCGCGAAATCGCGGACTCGCGAGCACCCGCGAAATCACGGACTCGCGAACACCCGCGAAATAGCGGACTCGCGAAATCGCGGACTCGCGAAATCGCGGAGTCGCCAACACTCTCGAAATCGCGGACTCGCGTAATCGCGGACTCGCGAACACTCGCGAAATCGCGGACTCGCGAACACTCCCGAAATCGCGGACTCACGAACACTCCCGAAATCGCGGACTCGCGAAATCACGGACTCGCGAAATCGCGGACTCGCGAACACCCGCGAAATCGCTGACTCGCGAAATCGCGGACTCGCGAACACTCGCGAAATCACGGACTCGCGAAATCGCGGACTCGCGAACACCCGCGAAATCACGGACTCGCGAAATCGCGGACTCCCGAAATCGCGGACTCACGAACACTCCCGAAATCGCGGACTCGCGAAATCACGGACTCGCGAAATCGTGGACTCGCGAACACTCGCGAACACTCCCGAAATTGCGGACTCGCGAACACTCGCGAAATTGCGGACTGGCGAACAATCCCGAAATCGCGAAATCGCGAACACCCACGAAATCGCGGACTCGCGAACACCCGCGAAATCGCGGACTGGCGAAATCGCGGACTCGCGAACACTCGCAAAATCGTGGACTCGCGAACACTCGCGAAATCGCGGACTGGCGAACACTCGCGAAATCGCGGACTCGCGAACACTCCCGAAATGGCGGACTCGCGAACACCCGCGAAATCGCGGACTCGCGAACACCCGCGAAATCGCGGACTCGCGAAATCGCGGACTCGCGAACACTCGCGAAATGGCGGACTCGCGAACACTCGCGAAATCGCGGACTCGCGAACACTCGCGAAATCGCGGACTCGCGAACACTCCCGAAATGGCGGACTCGCGAACACTCGCGATATCGCGGACTCGCGAACACTCCCGAAATCGCGAAATCGCGAACACCCGCGAAATCGCGGACTCGCGAACACTCGCAAAATCGCGGACTCGCGAACACTCGCGAAATCGCGGACTGGCGAACAATCCCGAAATCGCGAAATCGCGAACACCCGCGAAATCGCGGACACGCGAATACTCGCGAAATCGCGGACTCGCGAACACTCCCGAAATCGCGGACTCGCGAACACTCGCGAAATCGTGGACTCGCGAACACTCGCGAAATTGCGGACTCGCGAACACTCGCGAAATTGCGGACTGGCGAACAATCCCGAAATCGCGAAATCGCGAACACCCACGAAATCGCGGACTCGCGAACACCCGCGAAATCGCGGACTCGCGAAATCGCGGACTCGCGAACACTCGCGAACACACGCGAAATCGCGGACTCGCGAAATCGCGGACTCGCGAACACTCGCAAAATCGCGGACTCGCAAACACTCGCGAAATCGCGGACTGGCGAAATCGCGGACTCGCGAACACTCGCAAAATCGCGGACTCGCGAACACTCGCGAAATCGCGGACTGGCGAACACTCGCGAAATCGCGGACTCGCGAACACTCCCGAAATCGCGGACTCGCGAACACCCGCGAAATCGCGGACTCGCGAAATCGCGGACTCGCGAACACTCGCGAAATCGCGGACTCGCGAACACTCGCGAAATCGCGGACTCGCGAAATCGCGGACTCGCGAACACTCCCGAAATGGCGGACTCGCGAACACTCGCGATATCGCGGACTCGCGAACACTCCTGAAATCGCGAAATCGCGAACACCCGCGAAATCGCGGACTCGCGAACACTCGCGAAATCGCGGACTCGCGAACACTCCCGAAATCACGGACTGGCGAACAATCCCGAAATCGCGGACTCGCAAACACTCGCGAAATCGCGGACTGGCGAACAATCCCGAAATCGCGGACTGGCGAACACCCGCGAAATCGCGGACTCGCGATATCACGGACTCGCGAAATCGCGGACTCGCGAAAACCCGCGAAATCGCGGACTCGCGAAATCGCGGACTCGCGAACACTCGCGAAATCGCGGACTCGCGAAATCACGGACTCGCGAACACTCCCGAAATCGCGGACTCGCGAACACCCGCGAAATCGCGGACTCGCGAACACACGCGAAATCGCGGACTCGCGAACACCCGCGAAATCGCGGACTCGCGAGCACCCGCGAAATCACGGACTCGCGAACACCCGCGAAATAGCGGACTCGCGAAATCGCGGACTCGCGAAATCGCGGAGTCGCCAACACTCTCGAAATCGCGGACTCGCGTAATCGCGGACTCGCGAACACTCGCGAAATCGCGGACTCGCGAACACTCCCGAAATCGCGGACTCACGAACACTCCCGAAATCGCGCACTCGCGAAATCACGGACTCGCGAAATCGCGGACTCGCGAACACCCGCGAAATCGCTGACTCGCGAAATCGCGGACTCGCGAACACTCGCGAAATCACGGACTCGCGAAATCGCGGACTCGCGAACACCCGCGAAATCACGGACTCGCGAAATCGCGGACTCCCGAAATCGCGGACTCACGAACACTCCCGAAATCGCGGACTCGCGAAATCACGGACTCGCGAAATCGTGGACTCGCGAACACTCGCGAACACTCCCGAAATTGCGGACTCGCGAACACCCGCGAAATCGCGGCCTCGCGAACACCCGCGAAATCGTGGACTCGCGAAATCGCGGACTCGCGAACACTCGCGAAAACTCCCGAAAGTGTGGACTCGCGAACACCCGCGCAATTGCGGACTCGCGAAATCGCGGACTAGCGAAATCGCGGACTCGCGAACACTCGCGAAATCGCGGACTCGCGAACACTCCAGAAATCGCGGACTCCCGAAATCGCGGACTCGCCTACTCGCGAAATCACGGACTCGCGAAATCGCGGACTCGCGAACACTCCCGAAATCGCGGACTCGCGATCACCCGCGAAATCGCGGACTCGCGAACACTCCCGAAATCGCGGACTCGCGAACACTCCCGAAATCGCGGACTCGCGAAATGACGGACTCGCGAAATCGTGGACTCGCGAACACTCGCGAACACTCCCGAAATTGCGGACTCGCGAACACCCGCGAAATCGCGGACTCGCGAAATCGCGGACTCGCGAACACTCCTGAAATCGCGGACTCGCGAACACCCGCGAAATCGCGGACTCGCGAACACCCGCGAAATCGCGGACTCGCGAACACACGCGAAATCGCGGACTCGCGAAATCACGGACTCGCGAACACCCGCGAAATAGCGGACTCGCGAAATCACGGACTCGCGAAATCGCGGACTCGCGAACACTCCCGAAATCGCGGACTCGCGAACAACCGCGAAATCGCGAACAACCGCGAAATCGCGGACTCGCGAAATCGCGGACTCGCGAACACTCCCGAAATCGCGGACTCGCGAACACCCGCGAAATCGCGGACTCGCGAAATCACGGACTCGCGAAATCGCGGACTCGCGAAAACCCGCGAAATCGCTGACTCGCGAAATCGCGGACTCGCGAACACTCGCGAAATCGCGGACTCGCGAAATTCCGGACTCGCGAACACTCCCGAAATCGCGGACTCGCGAACACCCGCGAAATCGCGGACTTGCGAACACCCGCGAAATCGCGGACTCGCGAACACTCGCAAAATCGCGGACTCGCGAACACCGGCGAAATCGCGGACTAGCGAAATCGCGGACTCGCGAACACTCGCGAAATCGCGGACTCGCGAACACTCCCGAAATCGCGGACTCCCGAAATCGCGGACTCGCCTACTCGCGAAATCACGGACTCGCGAAATCGCGGACTAGCGAACACTCCCGAAATCGCGGACTCGCGAACACCCGCGAAATCGCGGACTCGCGATCACCCGCGAAATCACGGACTCGCGAACACCCGCGAAATAGCGGACTCGCGAACTCGTGGACTCGCGAAATCGCGGACTCGCGAACACTCCCGAAATCGCGGACTCGCGAACACCCGCAAAATCGCGGACTCGCGAACACTCGCGAAATCGCGGACTCGCGAACACTCCCGAAATCGCGGACTCGGGAACACTCCCGAAATCGCGGACTCGCGAAATCACGGACTCGCGAAATCGTGGACTCGCGAACACTCGCGAACCCTCCCGAAATTGCGGACTCGCGAACACCCGCGAAATCGCGGACTCGCGAAATCGCGGACTCGCGAACACTCCTGAAATCGCGGACTCGCGAACACCCGCGAAATCGCGGACTCGCGAACACCCGCGAAATCGCGGACTCGCGAACACACGCGAAATCGCGGACTCGCGAAATACGGACTCGCGAACACCCGCGAAATAGCGGACTCGCGAAATCACGGACTCGCGAAATCGCGGACTCGCGAACACTCCCGAAATCGCGGACTCGCGAACATCCGCGAAATCGCGAACAACCGCGAAATCGCGGACTCGCGAAATCGCGGACTCGCGAACACTCCCGAAATCGCGGACTCGCGAAATACGGACTCGCGAACACCCGCGAAATAGCGGACTCGCGAAATCACGGACTCGCGAAATCGCGGACTCGCGAACACTCCCGAAATCGCGGACTCGCGAACATCCGCGAAATCGCGAACAACCGCGAAATCGCGGACTCGCGAAATCGCGGACTCGCGAACACTCCCGAAATCGCGGACTCGCGAACACCCGCGAAATCGCGGACTCGCGAAATCGCGGACTCGCGAACACTCGCGAAATCGCGGACTCGCGAAATCACGGACTCGCGAAATCGCGGACTCGCGAACACCCGCGAAATCGCTGACTCGCGAAATCGCGGACTCGCGAACACTCGCGAAATCGCGGACTCGCGAAATCACGGACTCGCGAACACTCCCGAAATCGCGGACTCGCGAACACCCGCGAAATCGCGGACTTGTGAACTCTCGCGAAATCGTGGACTCGCGAACACTCGCGAACCCTCCCGAAATTGCGGACTCGCGAACACCCGCGAAATCGCGGACTCGCGAAATCGCGGACTCGCGAACACTCCTGAAATCGCGGACTCGCGAACACCCGCGAAATCGCGGACTCGCGAACACCCGCGAAATCGCGGACTCGCGAACACACGCGAAATCGCGGACTCGCGAAATACGGACTCGCGAACACCCGCGAAATAGCGGACTCGCGAAATCACGGACTCGCGAAATCGCGGACTCGCGAACACTCCCGAAATCGCGGACTCGCGAACATCCGCGAAATCGCGAACAACCGCGAAATCGCGGACTCGCGAAATCGCGGACTCGCGAACACTCCCGAAATCGCGGACTCGCGAACACCCGCGAAATCGCGGACTCGCGAAATCGCGGACTCGCGAACACTCGCGAAATCGCGGACTCGCGAAATCACGGACTCGCGAAATCGCGGACTCGCGAACACCCGCGAAATCGCTGACTCGCGAAATCGCGGACTCGCGAACACTCGCGAAATCGCGGACTCGCGAAATCACGGACTCGCGAACACTCCCGAAATCGCGGACTCGCGAACACCCGCGAAATCGCGGACTTGTGAACTCTCGCGAAATCGCGGAATCGCGAACACTCGCGGACTCGCTAACACTCCCGAAATCGCGGACTCGCGGACTCGCCAACATCCGCGAAGTCGCGGACTCGCGAACACTCCCGAAATCGCGGACTCGCGAACAATCGCGAAATCGCGGACTCGCGAACACTCCCGAAATCGCGGACTCGCGAACACCCGCGAAATCGCGGACATGTGAACACTCCCGAAATCGCGGACTCGCGAACACTCGCGAAATCGCGGACTCGCGAACACTCCCGAAATCGCGGACTCGCGAACACTCGCAAAATCGCGGACTCGCGAACACCCGCGAAATCGCGGACTCGCGAAATCACGGACTCGCGAACACCCGCGAAATCGCGGACTCGCGAAATCACGGACTCGCGAACACCCGCGAAATCACGGACTCGCGAAATCGCGGACTCGCGAACACTCCCGAAATCGCGGACTCGCGAACAACCGCGAAATCGCGGACTCGCGAACACTCGCGAAATCGCGGACTCGCGAACACTCCCGAAATCGCGGACTCGCGAAATCACGGACTCGCGAAATCGCGGACTCGCGAACACTCCCGAAATCGCGGACTCGCGAAATCGGGACTTGCGAACACCCGCGAAATCGCGGACTCGCGAAATCACGGACTCGCGAACACCCGCGAAATCGCTGACTCGCGAAATCGCGGACTCGCGAACACTCGCGAAATCGCGGACTCGCGAAATCACGGACTCGCGAACACTCCCGAAATCGCGGAGTCGCGAACACCCGCGAAATCGCGGACTCGCGAACACCCGCGAAATCGCGGACTCGCGAACACTCGCGAAATCGCGGACTCGCGAACACCCGCGAAATCACGGACTCGCGAACACCCGCGAAATCACGGACTCGCGAAATCGCGGACTCACGAACACTCCCGAAATCGTGGACTCGCGAACACTCGCGAACACTCCCGAAATTGCGGACTCGCGAACACCCGCGAAATCGCGGACTCGCGAAATCGCGGACTCGCGAACACCCGCGAAATCGCGGACTCGCGAAATCGCGGACTCGCGAACACTCGCGAAATCGCGGACTCGCGAACACTCCCGAAATCGCGGACTCGCGAACACCCGCGAAATCGCGGCCTCGCGAACACCCGCGAAATCGTGGACTCGCGAAATCGCGGACTCGCGAACACTCGCGAAAACTCCAGAAAGTGTGGACTCGCTAACACCCGCGCAATTGCGGACTCGCGAAATCGCGGACTAGCGAAATCGCGGACTCGCGAACACTCGCGAAATCGCGGACTCGCGAACAATCCCGAAATCGCGGACTCCCGAAATCGCGGACTCGCCTACTCGCGAAATCACGGACTCGCGAAATCGCGGACTCGCGAACACTCCCGAAATAGCGGACTCGCGAACACCCGCGAAATCGCGGACTCGCGATCACCCGCGAAATCACGGACTCGCGAACACCCGCGAAATAGCGGACTCGCGAAATCGCGGACTCGCGAAATCGCGGACTCGCGAACACTCCCGAAATCGCGGACTCGCGAACACCCGCAAAATCGCGGACTCGCGAACACTCGCGAAATCGCGGACTCGCGAACACTCCCGAAATCGCGGACTCGCGAACACTCCCGAAATCGCGGACTCGCGAAATCACGGACTCGCGAAATCGTGGACTCGCGAACACTCGCGAACCCTCCCGAAATAGCGGACTCGCGAACACCCGCGAAATCGCGGACTCGCGAAATCGCGGACTCGCGAAATCGCGGACTCGCGAACACTCCTGAAATCGCGGACTCGCGAACACCCGCGAAATCGCGGACTCGCGAAATCACGGACTCGCGAAATCGCGGACTCGCGAACACCCGCGAAATCGCTGACTCGCGAAATCGGGGACTCGCGAACACTCGCGAAATCGCGGACTCGCGAAATCACGGACTCGCGAACACTCCCGAAATCGCGGACTCGCGAACACCCGCGAAATCGCGGACTCGCGAACACCCGCGAAATCGCGGACTCGCGAACACTCGCGAAATCGCGGACTCGCGAACACCCGCGAAATCGCGGACTCGCGAAATCACGGACTCGCGAACACTCCCGAAATCGCGGACTCCCGAAATCGCGGACTCGCGAACACTCGCGAAATCGCGGACTCGCGAACAACCGCGAAATCGCGGACTCGCGAAATCGCGGACTCGCTTACTCGCGAAATCACGGACTCGCGAAATCGCGGACTCGCGAACACTCCCGAAATCGCGGACTCGCGAACACCCGCGAAATCGCGGACTCGCGATCACCCGCGAAATCACGGACTCGCGAACACCCGCGAAATAGCGGACTCGCGAAATCGCGGACTCGCGAAATCGCGGATTCGCGAACACTCCCAAAATCGCGGACTCGCGAACACCCGCGAAATCGCGGACTCGCGAAATCACGGACTCGCGAAATCGCGGACTCGCGAACACCCGCGAAATCGCTGACTCGCGAAATCGCGGACTCGCGAAAACTCGCGAAATCGCGGACTCGCGAAATCACGGACTCGCGAACACTCCCGAAATCGCGGACTCGCGAACACCCGCGAAATCGCGGACTCGCGAACACACGCGAAATCGCGGACTCGCGAACACTCCCGAAATCGCGGACTCGCGAACACCCGCGAAATCGCGGACTCGCGAAATCACGGACTCGCGAACACCCGCGAAATCACGGACTCGCGAAATCGCGGACTCGCGAAATCGCGGACTCGCGAACACTCCCGAAATCGCGGACTCCCGAACACTCCCGAAATCGCGGACTCGCGAAATCACGGACTCGCGAAATCATGGACTCGCGAACACTCGCGAACACTCCCGAAATTGCGGACTCGCGAACACCCGCGAAATCGCGGACTCGCGAAATCGCGGACTCGCGAACACTCGCGAAATCGCGGACTCGCGAACACTCCCGAAATCGCGGACTAGCGAACACCCGCGAAATCGCGGCCTCGCGAACACCCGCGAAATCGTGGACTCGCGAAATTGCGGCATCGCGAACACTCGCGAAAACTCCCGAAAGTGTGGACTCGCGAACACCCGCGCAATTGCGGACTCGCGAAATCGCGGACTAGCGAAATCGCGGACTCGCGAACACTCGCGAAATCGCGGACTCGCGAACACTCCCGAAATCGCGGACTCCCGAAATCGCGGACTCGCCTACTCGCGAAATCACGGACTCGCGAAATCGCGGACTCGCGAACACTCCCGAAATCGCGGACTCGCGAACACCCGCGAAATCGCGGATTCGCGATCACCCGCGAAATCACGGACTCGCGAACACCCGCGAAATAGCGGACTCGCGAAATCGCGGACTCGCGAACAACCGCGAAATCGCGAACAACCGCGAAATCGCGGACTCGCGAAATGGCGGACTCGCGAACACTCGCGAAATCGCGGACTCCCGAACACTCCCGAAATCGCGGACTCGCGAACACCCGCGAAATCGCGCACTCGCGAACACCCGCGAAATCGCGGACTCGCGAAATCACGGACTCGCGAAATCGCGGACTCGCGAACACTCCCGAAATCGTGGACTCGCGAACTCCCGCGAAATCTCGGACTCGCGTAATCGCGGACTCGCGAACACTCGCGAAATCGCGGACTCGCGAACACTCCCGAAATCGCGGACTCGCGAACACCCGCGAAATCGCGGCCTCGCGAACACCCGCGAAATCGTGGACTCGCGAAATCGCGGACTCGCGAACACTCGCGAAAACTCCCGAAAGTGTGGACTCGCGAACACCCGCGCAATTGCGGACTCGCGAAATCGCGGACTAGCGAAATCGCGGACTCGCGAACACTCGCGAAATCGCGGACTCGCGAACACTCCCGAAATCGCGGACTCCCGAAATCGCGGACTCGCCTACTCGCGAAATCACGGACTCGCGAAATCGCGGACTCGCGAACACTCCCGAAATCGCGGACTCGCGAACACCCGCGAAATCGAGGACTCGCGATCACCCGCGAAATCACGGACTCGCGAACACCCGCGAAATAGCGGACTCGCGAAATCGCGGCCTCGCGAACACCCGCGAAATCGTGGACTCGCGAAATCGCGGACTCGCGAACACTCGCGAAAACTCCCGAAAGTGTGGACTCGCGAACACCCGCGCAATTGCGGACTCGCGAAATCGCGGACTAGCGAAATCGCGGACTCGCGAACACTCGCGAAATCGCGGACTCGCGAACACTCCCGAAATCGCGGACTCCCGAAATCGCGGACTCGCCTACTCGCGAAATCACGGACTCGCGAAATCGCGGACTCGCGAACACTCCCGAAATCGCGGACTCGCGAACACCCGCGAAATCGAGGACTCGCGATCACCCGCGAAATCGCGGACTCGCGAACACTCCCGAAATCGCGGACTCGCGAACACTCCCGAAATCGCGGACTCGCGAAATCACGGACTCGCGAAATCGTGGACTCGCGAACACTCGCGAACCCTCCCGAAATTGCGGACTCGCGAACACCCGCGAAATCGCGGACTCGCGAAATCGCGGACTCGCGAACACACCTGAAATCGCGGACTCGCGAACACCCGCGAAATCGCGGACTCGCGAACACCCGCGAAATCGCGGACTCGCGAAATCGCGGAGTCGCGAACACACGCGAAATCGCGGACTCGCGAAATCACGGACTCGCGAACACCCGCGAAATAGCGGCCTCGCGAACACCCGCGAAATCGTGGACTCGCGAAATTGCGGCATCGCGAACACTCGCGAAAACTCCCGAAAGTGTGGACTCGCGAACACCCGCGCAATTGCGGACTCGCGAAATCGCGGACTAGCGAAATCGCGGACTCGCGAACACTCGCGAAATCGCGGACTCGCGAACACTCCCGAAATCGCGGACTCGCCTACTCGCGAAATCACGGACTCTCGAAATCGCGGACTCGCGAACACTCCCGAAATCGCGGACTCGCGAACACCCGCGAAATCGCGGATTCGCGATCACCCGCGAAATCACGGACTCGCGAACACCCGCGAAATAGCGGACTCGCGAAATCGCGGACTCGCGAACACTCCCGAAATCGCGGACTCGCGAACACCCGCAAAATCGCGGACTCGCGAACACTCTCGAAATCGCGGACTCGCGAACACTCCCGAAATCGCGGACTCGCGAAATGACGGACTCGCGAAATCGTGGACTCGCGAACACTCGCGAACACTCCCGAAATTGCGGACTCGCGAACACCCGCGAAATCGCGGACTCGCGAAATCGCGGACTCGCGAACACTCCTGAAATCGCGGACTCGCGAACACCCGCGAAATCGCGGACTCGCGAACACCCGCGAAATCGCGGACTCGCGAACACACGCGAAATCGCGGACTCGCGAAATCACGGACTCGCGAACACCCGCGAAATAGCGGACTCGCGAAATCACGGACTCGCGAAATCGCGGACTCGCGAACACTCCCGAAATCGCGGACTCGCGAACAACCGCGGAGTCGCGAACACACGCGAAATCGCGGACTCGCGAAATCGCGGACTCGCGAACACTCCCGAAATAGCGGCCAGGCGAACACCCGCGAAATCGTGGACTCGCGAAATTGCGGCATCGCGAACACTCGCGAAAACTCCCGAAAGTGTGGACTCGCGAACACCCGCGCAATTGCGGACTCGCGAAATCGCGGACTAGCGAAATCGCGGACTCGCGAACACTCGCGAAATCGCGGACTCGCGAACACTCCCGAAATCGCGGACTCGCCTACTCGCGAAATCACGGACTCTCGAAATCGCGGACTCGCGAACACTCCCGAAATCGCGGACTCGCGAACACCCGCGAAATCGCGGATTCGCGATCACCCGCGAAATCACGGACTCGCGAACACCCGCGAAATAGCGGACTCGCGAAATCGCGGACTCGCGAACACTCCCGAAATCGCGGACTCGCGAACACCCGCAAAATCGCGGACTCGCGAACACTCTCGAAATCGCGGACTCGCGAACACTCCCGAAATCGCGGACTCGCGAAATGACGGACTCGCGAAATCGTGGACTCGCGAACACTCGCGAACACTCCCGAAATTGCGGACTCGCGAACACCCGCGAAATCGCGGACTCGCGAAATCGCGGACTCGCGAACACTCCTGAAATCGCGGACTCGCGAACACCCGCGAAATCGCGGACTCGCGAACACCCGCGAAATCGCGGACTCGCGAACACACGCGAAATCGCGGACTCGCGAAATCACGGACTCGCGAACACCCGCGAAATAGCGGACTCGCGAAATCACGGACTCGCGAAATCGCGGACTCGCGAACACTCCCGAAATCGCGGACTCGCGAACAACCGCGAAATCGCGAACAACCGCGAAATCGCGGACTCGCGAAATCGCGGACTCGCGAACACTCCCGAAATCGCGGACTCGCGAACACCCGCGAAATCGCGGACTCGCGAAATCACGGACTCGCGAAATCGCGGACTCGCGAAAACCCGCGAAATCGCTGACTCGCGAAATCGCGGACTCGCGAACACTCGCGAAATCGCGGACTCGCGAAATTCCGGACTCGCGAACACTCCCGAAATCGCGGACTCGCGAACACCCGCGAAATCGCGGACTTGCGAACACCCGCGAAATCGCGGACTCGCGAACACTCGCAAAATCGCGGACTCGCGAACACCGGCGAAATCGCGGACTCCCGAAATCGCGGACTCGCCTACTCGCGAAATCACGGACTCGCGAAATCGCGGACTCGCGAACACTCCCGAAATCGCGGACTCGCGAACACCCGCGAAATCGAGGACTCGCGATCACCCGCGAAATCACGGACTCGCGAACACCCGCGAAATAGCGGACTCGCGAAATCGCGGCCTCGCGAACACCCGCGAAATCGTGGACTCGCGAAATCGCGGACTCGCGAACACTCGCGAAAACTCCCGAAAGTGTGGACTCGCGAACACCCGCGCAATTGCGGACTCGCGAAATCGCGGACTAGCGAAATCGCGGACTCGCGAACACTCGCGAAATCGCGGACTCGCGAACACTCCCGAAATCGCGGACTCCCGAAATCGCGGACTCGCCTACTCGCGAAATCACGGACTCGCGAAATCGCGGACTCGCGAACACTCCCGAAATCGCGGACTCGCGAACACCCGCGAAATCGAGGACTCGCGATCACCCGCGAAATCGCGGACTCGCGAACACTCCCGAAATCGCGGACTCGCGAACACTCCCGAAATCGCGGACTCGCGAAATCACGGACTCGCGAAATCGTGGACTCGCGAACACTCGCGAACCCTCCCGAAATTGCGGACTCGCGAACACCCGCGAAATCGCGGACTCGCGAAATCGCGGACTCGCGAACACACCTGAAATCGCGGACTCGCGAACACCCGCGAAATCGCGGACTCGCGAACACCCGCGAAATCGCGGACTCGCGAAATCGCGGAGTCGCGAACACACGCGAAATCGCGGACTCGCGAAATCACGGACTCGCGAACACCCGCGAAATAGCGGCCTCGCGAACACCCGCGAAATCGTGGACTCGCGAAATTGCGGCATCGCGAACACTCGCGAAAACTCCCGAAAGTGTGGACTCGCGAACACCCGCGCAATTGCGGACTCGCGAAATCGCGGACTAGCGAAATCGCGGACTCGCGAACACTCGCGAAATCGCGGACTCGCGAACACTCCCGAAATCGCGGACTCGCCTACTCGCGAAATCACGGACTCTCGAAATCGCGGACTCGCGAACACTCCCGAAATCGCGGACTCGCGAACACCCGCGAAATCGCGGATTCGCGATCACCCGCGAAATCACGGACTCGCGAACACCCGCGAAATAGCGGACTCGCGAAATCGCGGACTCGCGAACACTCCCGAAATCGCGGACTCGCGAACACCCGCAAAATCGCGGACTCGCGAACACTCCCGAAATCGCGGACTCGCGAACACTCCCGAAATCGCGGACTCGCGAAATGACGGACTCGCGAAATCGTGGACTCGCGAACACTCGCGAACACTCCCGAAATTGCGGACTCGCGAACACCCGCGAAATCGCGGACTCGCGAAATCGCGGACTCGCGAACACTCCTGAAATCGCGGACTCGCGAACACCCGCGAAATCGCGGACTCGCGAACACCCGCGAAATCGCGGACTCGCGAACACACGCGAAATCGCGGACTCGCGAAATCACGGACTCGCGAACACCCGCGAAATAGCGGACTCGCGAAATCACGGACTCGCGAAATCGCGGACTCGCGAACACTCCCGAAATCGCGGACTCGCGAACAACCGCGAAATCGCGAACAACCGCGAAATCGCGGACTCGCGAAATCGCGGACTCGCGAACACTCCCGAAATCGCGGACTCGCGAACACCCGCGAAATCGCGGACTCGCGAAATCACGGACTCGCGAAATCGCGGACTCGCGAAAACCCGCGAAATCGCTGACTCGCGAAATCGCGGACTCGCGAACACTCCCGAAATCGCGGACTCGCGAACACCCGCGAAATCGCGGACTCGCGAAATCACGGACTCGCGAAATCGCGGACTCGCGAAAACCCGCGAAATCGCTGACTCGCGAAATCGCGGACTCGCGAACACCCGCGAAATAGCGGACTCGCGAAATCACGGACTCGCGAAATCGCGGACTCGCGAACACTCCCGAAATCGCGGACTCGCGAACAACCGCGAAATCGCGAACAACCGCGAAATCGCGGACTCGCGAAATCGCGGACTCGCGAACACTCCCGAAATCGCGGACTCGCGAACACCCGCGAAATCGCGGACTCGCGAAATCACGGACTCGCGAAATCGCGGACTCGCGAAAACCCGCGAAATCGCTGACTCGCGAAATCGCGGACTCGCGAACACTCGCGAAATCGCGGACTCGCGAAATTCCGGACTCGCGAACACTCCCGAAATCGCGGACTCGCGAACACCCGCGAAATCGCGGACTTGCGAACACCCGCGAAATCGCGGACTCGCGAACACTCGCAAAATCGCGGACTCGCGAACACCGGCGAAATCGCGGACTCGCGAAATCACGGACTCGCGAACACCCGCGAAATCACGGACTCGCGAAATCGCGGACTCGCGAACACTCCCGAAATCGCGGACTCGCGAACAACCGCAAAATCGCGGACTCGCGAACACTCGCGAAATCGCGGACTCGCGAAAACTCCCGAAAGTGTGGACTCGCGAACACCCGCGCAATTGCGGACTCGCGAAATCGCGGACTAGCGAAATCGCGGACTCGCGAACACTCGCGAAATCGCGGACTCGCGAACACTCCCGAAATCGCGGACTCCCGAAATCGCGGACTCGCCTACTCGCGAAATCACGGACTCGCGAAATCGCGGACTAGCGAACACTCCCGAAATCGCGGACTCGCGAACACCCGCGAAATCGCGGACTCGCGATCACCCGCGAAATCACGGACTCGCGAACACCCGCGAAATAGCGGACTCGCGAACTCGTGGACTCGCGAAATCGCGTACTCGCGAACACTCCCGAAATCGCGGACTCGCGAACACCCGCAAAATCGCGGACTCGCGAACACTCGCGAAATCGCGGACTCGCGAACACTCCCGAAATCGCGGACTCGGGAACACTCCCGAAATCGCGGACTCGCGAAATCACGGACTCGCGAAATCGTGGACTCGCGAACACTCGCGAACCCTCCCGAAATTGCGGACTCGCGAACACCCGCGAAATCGCGGACTCGCGAAATCGCGGACTCGCGAACACTCCTGAAATCGCGGACTCGCGAACACCCGCGAAATCGCGGACTCGCGAACACCCGCGAAATCGCGGACTCGCGAACACACGCGAAATCGCGGACTCGCGAAATACGGACTCGCGAACACCCGCGAAATAGCGGACTCGCGAAATCACGGACTCGCGAAATCGCGGACTCGCGAACACTCCCGAAATCGCGGACTCGCGAACATCCGCGAAATCGCGAACAACCGCGAAATCGCGGACTCGCGAAATCGCGGACTCGCGAACACTCCCGAAATCGCGGACTCGCGAAATACGGACTCGCGAACACCCGCGAAATAGCGGACTCGCGAAATCACGGACTCGCGAAATCGCGGACTCGCGAACACTCGCGAAATCGCGGACTCGCGAACACTCCTGAAATCGCGGACTCGCGAACACCCGCGAAATCGCGGACTCGCGAACACCCGCGAAATCGCGGACTCGCGAACACACGCGAAATCGCGGACTCGCGAAATACGGACTCGCGAACACCCGCGAAATAGCGGACTCGCGAAATCACGGACTCGCGAAATCGCGGACTCGCGAACACTCCCGAAATCGCGGACTCGCGAACATCCGCGAAATCGCGAACAACCGCGAAATCGCGGACTCGCGAAATCGCGGACTCGCGAACACTCCCGAAATCGCGGACTCGCGAACACCCGCGAAATCGCGGACTCGCGAAATCGCGGACTCGCGAACACTCGCGAAATCGCGGACTCGCGAAATCACGGACTCGCGAAATCGCGGACTCGCGAACACCCGCGAAATCGCTGACTCGCGAAATCGCGGACTCGCGAACACTCGCGAAATCGCGGACTCGCGAAATCACGGACTCGCGAACACTCCCGAAATCGCGGACTCGCGAACACCCGCGAAATCGCGGACTTGTGAACTCTCGCGAAATCGCGGAATCGCGAACACTCGCGGACTCGCTAACACTCCCGAAATCGCGGACTCGCGGACTCGCCAACATCCGCGAAGTCGCGGACTCGCGAACACTCCCGAAATCGCGGACTCGCGAACAATCGCGAAATCGCGGACTCGCGAACACTCCCGAAATCGCGGACTCGCGAACACTCGCGAAATCGCGGACTCGCGAACACTCCCGAAATCGCGGACTCGCGAACACTCGCAAAATCGCGGACTCGCGAACACCCGCGAAATCGCGGACTCGCGAAATCACGGACTCGCGAACACCCGCGAAATCGCGGACTCGCGAAATCACGGACTCGCGAACACCCGCGAAATCACGGACTCGCGAAATCGCGGACTCGCGAACACTCCCGAAATCGCGGACTCGCGAACAACCGCGAAATCGCGGACTCGCGAACACTCGCGAAATCGCGGACTCGCGAACACTCCCGAAATCGCGGACTCGCGAAATCACGGACTCGCGAAATCGCGGACTCGCGAACACTCCCGAAATCGCGGACTCGCGAAATCGGGACTCGCGAACACCCGCGAAATCGCGGACTCGCGAAATCACGGACTCGCGAACACCCGCGAAATCGCTGACTCGCGAAATCGCGGACTCGCGAAAACTCGCGAAATCGCGGACTCGCGAAATCACGGACTCGCGAACACTCCCGAAATCGCGGAGTCGCGAACACCCGCGAAATCGCGGACTCGCGAACACCCGCGAAATCGCGGACTCGCGAACACTCGCGAAATCGCGGACTCGCGAACACCCGCGAAATCACGGACTCGCGAACACCCGCGAAATCACGGACTCGCGAAATCGCGGACTCACGAACACTCCCGAAATCGTGGACTCGCGAACACTCGCGAACACTCCCGAAATTGCGGACTCGCGAACACCCGCGAAATCGCGGACTCGCGAAATCGCGGACTCGCGAACACTCGCGAAATCGCGGACTCGCGAACACTCCCGAAATCGCGGACTCGCGAACACCCGCGAAATCGCGGCCTCGCGAACACCCGCGAAATCGTGGACTCGCGAAATCGCGGACTCGCGAACACTCGCGAAAACTCCAGAAAGTGTGGACTCGCTAACACCCGCGCAATTGCGGACTCGCGAAATCGCGGACTAGCGAAATCGCGGACTCGCGAACACTCGCGAAATCGCGGACTCGCGAACAATCCCGAAATCGCGGACTCCCGAAATCGCGGACTCGCCTACTCGCGAAATCACGGACTCGCGAAATCGCGGACTCGCGAACACTCCCGAAATAGCGGACTCGCGAACACCCGCGAAATCGCGGACTCGCGATCACCCGCGAAATCACGGACTCGCGAACACCCGCGAAATAGCGGACTCGCGAAATCGCGGACTCGCGAAATCGCGGACTCGCGAACACTCCCGAAATCGCGGACTCGCGAACACCCGCAAAATCGCGGACTCGCGAACACTCGCGAAATCGCGGACTCGCGAACACTCCCGAAATCGCGGACTCGCGAACACTCCCGAAATCGCGGACTCGCGAAATCACGGACTCGCGAAATCGTGGACTCGCGAACACTCGCGAACCCTCCCGAAATAGCGGACTCGCGAACACCCGCGAAATCGCGGACTCGCGAAATCGCGGACTCGCGAACACTCCTGAAATCGCGGACTCGCGAACACCCGCGAAATCGCGGACTCGCGAAATCACGGACTCGCGAAATCGCGGACTCGCGAACACCCGCGAAATCGCTGACTCGCGAAATCGGGGACTCGCGAACACTCGCGAAATCGCGGACTCGCGAAATCACGGACTCGCGAACACTCCCGAAATCGCGGACTCGCGAACACCCGCGAAATCGCGGACTCGCGAACACCCGCGAAATCGCGGACTCGCGAACACTCGCGAAATCGCGGACTCGCGAACACCCGCGAAATCGCGGACTCGCGAAATCACGGACTCGCGAACACTCCCGAAATCGCGGACTCCCGAAATCGCGGACTCGCGAACACTCGCGAAATCGCGGACTCGCGAACAACCGCGAAATCGCGGACTCGCGAAATCGCGGACTCGCTTACTCGCGAAATCACGGACTCGCGAAATCGCGGACTCGCGAACACTCCCGAAATCGCGGACTCGCGAACACCCGCGAAATCGCGGACTCGCGATCACCCGCGAAATCACGGACTCGCGAACACCCGCGAAATAGCGGACTCGCGAAATCGCGGACTCGCGAAATCGCGGATTCGCGAACACTCCCAAAATCGCGGACTCGCGAACACCCGCGAAATCGCGGACTCGCGAAATCACGGACTCGCGAAATCGCGGACTCGCGAACACCCGCGAAATCGCTGACTCGCGAAATCGCGGACTCGCGAACACTCGCGAAATCGCGGACTCGCGAAATCACGGACTCGCGAACACTCCCGAAATCGCGGACTCGCGAACACCCGCGAAATCGCGGACTCGCGAACACACGCGAAATCGCGGACTCGCGAACACTCCCGAAATCGCGGACTCGCGAACACCCGCGAAATCGCGGACTCGCGAAATCACGGACTCGCGAACACCCGCGAAATCACGGACTCGCGAAATCGCGGACTCGCGAAATCGCGGACTCGCGAACACTCCCGAAATCGCGGACTCCCGAACACTCCCGAAATCGCGGACTCGCGAAATCACGGACTCGCGAAATCGTGGACTCGCGAACACTCGCGAACACTCCCGAAATTGCGGACTCGCGAACACCCGCGAAATCGCGGACTCGCGAAATCGCGGACTCGCGAACACTCGCGAAATCGCGGACTCGCGAACACTCCCGAAATCGCGGACTCGCGAACACCCGCGAAATCGCGGCCTCGCGAACACCCGCGAAATCGTGGACTCGCGAAATTGCGGCATCGCGAACACTCGCGAAAACTCCCGAAAGTGTGGACTCGCGAACACCCGCGCAATTGCGGACTCGCGAAATCGCGGACTAGCGAAATCGCGGACTCGCGAACACTCGCGAAATCGCGGACTCGCGAACACTCCCGAAATCGCGGACTCCCGAAATCGCGGACTCGCCTACTCGCGAAATCACGGACTCGCGAAATCGCGGACTCGCGAACACTCCCGAAATCGCGGACTCGCGAACACCCGCGAAATCGCGGATTCGCGATCACCCGCGAAATCACGGACTCGCGAACACCCGCGAAATAGCGGACTCGCGAAATCGCGGACTCGCGAACAACCGCGAAATCGCGAACAACCGCGAAATCGCGGACTCGCGAAATGGCGGACTCGCGAACACTCGCGAAATCGCGGACTCCCGAACACTCCCGAAATCGCGGACTCGCGAACACCCGCGAAATCGCGCACTCGCGAACACCCGCGAAATCGCGGACTCGCGAAATCACGGACTCGCGAAATCGCGGACTCGCGAACACTCCCGAAATCGCGGACTCGCGAACACCCGCGAAATCACGGATTCGCGATCACCCGCGAAATCACGGACTCGCGAACACCCGCGAAATAGCGGACTCGCGAAATCGCGGACTCGCGAACACTCCCGAAATCGCGGACTCGCGAACACCCGCAAAATCGCGGACTCGCGAACACTCGCAAAATCGCGGACTCGCGAACACTCCCGAAATCGCGGACTCGCGAACACTCCCGAAATCGCGGACTCGCGAAATCACGGACTCGCGAAATCGTGGACTCGCGAACACTCGCGAACCCTCCCGAAATTGCGGACTCGCGAACACCCGCGAAATCGCGGACTCGCGAAATCGCGGACTCGCGAACACTCCTGAAATCGCGGACTCGCGAACACCCGCGAAATCGCGGACTAGCGAACACCCGCGAGATCGCGGACTCGCGAACACACGCGAAATCGCGGACTCGCGAAATCACGGACTCGCGAACACCCGCGAAATAGCGGACTCGCGAAATCACGGACTCGCGAAATCGCGGACTCGCGAACACTCCCGAAATCGCGGACTCGCGAACAACCGCGAAATCGCGAACAACCGCAAAATCGCGGAGTAGCGAAATCGCGGACTCGCGAACACTCGCGAAATCGCGGACTCGCGAACACTCCCGAAATCGCGGAATCGCGAACACCCGCGAAATCGCGGCCTCGCGAATACCCGCGAAATCGTGGACTCGCGAAATCGCGGACTCGCGAACACTCGCGAAAACTCCAGAAAGTGTGGACTCGCTAACACCCGCGCAATTGCGGACTCGCGAAATCGCGGACTAGCGAAATCGCGGACTCGCGAACACTCGCGAAATCGCGGACTCGCGAACAATCCCGAAATCGCGGACTCCCGAAATCGCGGACTCGCCTACTCGCGAAATCACGGACTCGCGAAATCGCGGACTCGCGAACACTCCCGAAATAGCGGACTCGCGAACACCCGCGAAATCGCGGACTCGCGATCACCCGCGAAATCACGGACTCGCGAACACCCGCGAAATAGCGGACTCGCGAAATCGCGGACTCGCGAACACTCCCGAAATCGCGGACTGGCGAAATCGCGGACTCGCGAACACTCGCAAAATCTCGGACTCGCGAACACTCGCAAAATCTCGGACTCGCGAACACTCGCGAAATCGCGGACTCGCGAACACTCGCGAAATCGCGGAATCGCGAACTCTCGCGAAATCGCGGACTCGCAAAATCGCGGACTCGCGAAATCTCGCGAAATCGCGGACTCGCGAACACTCGCGAAATCGCGGACTGGCGAAAAATCCCGAAATCGCGAAATCGCGAACACCCGCGAAATCGCGGACTCGCGAACACTCGCGAAATCGTGGACTCGCGAACACTCGCGAAATCGTGGACTCGCGAACACTCGCGAAATCGCGGACTGGCGAACACTCGCGAAATCGCGGACTCGCGAACACTCCCGAAATCGCGGACTCGCGAACACCCGCGAAATCGCGGACTCGCGAACACCCGCGAAATCGCGGACTCGCGAAATCGCGGACTCGCGAACACTCGCGAAATGGCGGACTCGCGAACACTCGCGAAATCGCGGACTCGCGAACACTCGCGAAATCGCGGACTCGCGAACACTCCCGAAATGGCGGACTCGCGAACACTCGCGATATCGCGGACTCGCGAACACTCCCGAAATCGCGAAATCGCGAACACCCGCGAAATCGCGGACTCGCGAACACTCGCAAAATCGCGGACTCGCGAACACTCGCGAAATCGCGGACTGGCGAACAATCCCGAAATCGCGAAATCGCGAACACCCGCGAAATCGCGGACTCGCGAATACTCGCGAAATCGCGGACTCGCGAACACTCCCGAAATCGCGGACTCGCGAACACTCGCGAAATCGTGGACTCGCGAACACTCGCGAAATTGCGGACTCGCGAACACTCGCGAAATTGCGGACTGGCGAACAATCCCGAAATCGCGAAATCGCGAACACCCACGAAATCGCGGACTCGCGAACACCCGCGAAATCGCGGACTCGCGAAATCGCGGACTCGCGAACACTCGCGAACACCCGCGAAATCGCGGACTCGCGAAATCGCGGACTCGCGAACACTCGCAAAATCGCGGACTCGCAAACACTCGCGAAATCGCGGACTGGCGAAATCGCGGACTCGCGAACACTCGCAAAATCGCGGACTCGCGAACACTCGCGAAATCGCGGACTGGCGAACACTCGCGAAATCGCGGACTCGCGAACACTCCCGAAATCGCGGACTCGCGAACACCCGCGAAATCGCGGACTCGCGAAATCGCGGACTCGCGAACACTCGCGAAATCGCGGACTCGCGAAAACTCGCGAAATCGCGGACTCGCGAAATCGCGGACTCGCGAACACTCCCGAAATGGCGGACTCGTGAACACTCGCGATATCGCGGACTCGCGAACACTCCTGAAATCGCGAAATCGCGAACACCCGCGAAATCGCGGACTCGCGAACACTCGCGAAATCGCGGACTCGCGAACACTCCCGAAATCACGGACTGGCGAACAATCCCGAAATCGCGGACTCGCAAACACTCGCGAAATCGCGGACTGGCGAACAATCCCGAAATCGCGGACTGGCGAACACTCGCAAAATCGCGGACTTGCGAACACTCGCTAAATCGCGGACTCGCGAACACTCGCAAAATCGCGGACTCGCGAACACTCGCGAAATCGCGGACTGGCGAACAATCCCGAAATCGCGAACACCCGCGAAATCGCGGACTCGCGAACACTCGCGAAATCGCGGACTCGCGAACACTCCCGAAATCGCGGACTCGCGAACACTCGCGAAATCGTGGACTCGCGAACACTCGCGAAATCGCGGACTCGCGAACACTCCCGAAATCGCGGACTCGCGAACACCCGCGAAATCGCGGACTCGCGAACACTCGCGAAATCGCGGACTCGCGAAATCGCGGACTCGCGAACACTCGCGAAATCGTGGACTCGCGAACACTCGCGAAATTGCGGACTCGCGAACACTCGCGAAATTGCGGACTGGCGAACAATCCCGAAATCGCGAAATCGCGACCACCCGCGAAATCGCGGACTCGCGAACACCCGCGAAATCGCGAACACCCGCGAAATCGCGGACTCGCGAACACCCGCGAAATCGCGGACTCGCGAAATCGCGGACTGGCGAACAATCCCGAAATCGCGGACTCGCAAACACTCGCGAAATCGCGGACTGGCGAAATCGCGGACTCGCGAACACTCGCAAAATCGCGGACTCGCGAACACTCGCGAAATCGCGGACTGGCGAACACTCGCGAAATCGCGGACTCGCGAACACTCCCGAAATTGCGGACTCGCGAACACCCGCGAAATCGCGGACTCGCGAACACCCGCGAAATCGCGGACTCGCGAACACTCGCGAAATCGCGGACTCGCGAACACTCCCGAAATCGCGGACTGGCGAAATCGCGGACTCGCGAACACTCGCAAAATCTCGGACTCGCGAACACTCGCAAAATCTCGGACTCGCGAACACTCGCGAAATCGCGGACTCGCGAACACTCGCGAAATCGCGGACTGGCGAACAATCCCGAAATCGCGGACTCGCAAACACTCGCGAAATCGCGGACTGGCGAAATCGCGGAATCGCGAACACTCGCAAAATCGCGGACTCGCGAACACTCGCGAAATCGCGGACTCGCGAACACTCGCAAAATCGCGGATTCGCGAACACTCGCGAAATCGCGGACTGGCGAACAATCCCGAAATCGCGGACTCGCAAACACTCGCGAAATCGCGGACTGGCGGAATCGCGGACTCGCGAACACTCGCAAAATCGCGGACTCGCGAACACTCGCGAAATCGCGGACTGGCGAACACTGGCGAAATCGCGGACTCGCGAACACTCCCGAAATCGCGGACTCGCGAACACCCGCGAAATAGCGGACTCGCGAACACTCGCAAAATCGCGGACTCGCGAACACTCGCGAAATCGCGGACTGGCGAACAATCCCGAAATCGCGGACTCGCAAACACTCGCGAAATCGCGGACTGGCGAAATCGCGGACTCGCGAACACTCGCAAAATCGCGGACTCGCGAACACTCGCGAAATCGCGGACTGGCGAACAATCCCGAAATCGCGGACTCGCAAACACTCGCGAAATCGCGGACTGGCGAAATCGCGGACTCGCGAACACTCGCGAAATCGCGGACTGGCGAACAATCCCGAAATCGCGGACTCGCAAACACTCGCGAAATCGCGGACTGGCGAAATCGCGGACTCGCGAACACTCGCAAAATCGCGGACTCGCGAACACTCGCGAAATCGCGGACTGGCGAACACTCCCGAAATCGCGGACTCGCGAACACTCCCGAAATCGCGGACTCGCGAACACCCGCGTAATAGCGGACTCGCGAACACCCGCGAAATAGGGGACTCGCGAAATCGCGGACTCGCGAACACTCGCGAAATCGCGGACTCGCGAACACTCCCGAAATCGCGGACTCGCGAACACCCGCGAAATCGCGGACTCGCGAAATCGCGGACTCGCGAACACTCGCGAAATCGCGGACTCGCGAACACTCGCGAAATCGCGGACTGGCGAACACTCGCGAAATCGCGGACTCACGAACACTCCCGAAATCGCGGACTCGCGAACACCCGCGAAATCGCGGACTCGCGAACACTCGCGAAATCGTGGACTCGCGAACACTCGCGAAATTGCGGACTCGCGAACACTCGCGAAATTGCGGACTGGCGAACAATCCCGAAATCGCGAAATCGCGAACACCCGCGAAATCGCGAACACCCGCGAAATCGCGGACTCGCGAACACCCGCGAAATCGCGGACTCGCGAACAATCCCGAAATCGCGGACTCGCAAACACTCGCGAAATCGCGGACTGGCGAAATCGCGGACTCGCGAACACTCGCAAAATCGCGGACTCGCGAACACTCGCGAAATCGCGGACTGGCGAACACTCGCGAAATCGCGGACTCGCGAACACTCCCGAAATTGCGGACTCGCGAACACCCGCGAAATCGCGGACTCGCGAACACTCGCGAAATCGCGGACTCGCGAAATCGCGGACTCGCGAACACTCGCGAAATCGTGGACTCGCGAACACTCGCGAAATTGCGGACTCGCGAACACTCGCGAAATTGCGGACTGGCGAACAATCCCGAAATCGCGAAATCGCGAACACCCGCGAAATCGCCGACTCGCGAACACCCGCGAAATCGCGAAAACCCGCGAAATCGCGGACTCGCGAAATCGCGGACTCGCGAACACTCGCGAAATCGCGGACTGGCGAACAATCCCGAAATCGCGGACTCGCAAACACTCGCGAAATCGCGGACTGGCGAAATCGCGGACTCGCGAACACTCGCAAAATCGCGGACTCGCGAACACTCGCGAAATCGCGGACTGGCGAACACTCGCGAAATCGCGGACTCGCGAACACTCCCGAAATTGCGGACTCGCGAACACCCGCGAAATCGCGGACTCGCGAACACCCGCGAAATCGCGGACTCGCGAACACTCGCGAAATCGCGGACTCGCGAACACTCGCGAAATCGCGGACTCGCGAAATCGCGGACTCGCAAACACTCCCGAAATCGCGAACTCGCGAACACTCCCGAAATCGCGGACTCGCGAAATCGCGGACTCGCGAACACTCGCAAAATCGCGGACTCGCGAACACTCGCGAAATCGCGGAGTCGCGAACACTCGCGAAATCGCGGAGTCGCGAACACTCCCGAAATCGCGGACTCGCGAACACCCGCGAAATCGCGGACTCGCGAACACTCGCGAAATCGCGGACTCGCGAACACTCGCAAAATCTCGGACTCGCGAACACTCGCGAAATCGCGGACTCGCGAACACTCGCGAAATCGCGGACTGGCGAACAATCCCGAAATCGCGGACTCGCAAACACTCGCGAAATCGCGGACTCGCGAACACTCGCAAAATCGCGGATTCGCGAACACTCGCGAAATCGCGGACTGGCGAACAATCCCGAAATCGCGGACTCGCAAACACTCGCAAAATCGCGGACTCGCGAACACTCGCGAAATCGCGGACTCGCGAACACTCGCGAAATCGCGGACTGGCGAACACTCGCGAAATCGCGGACTGGCGAACAATCCCGAAATCGCGGACTCGCAAACACTCGCGAAATCGCGGACTGGCGAAATCGCGGACTCGCGAACACTCGCAAAATCGCGGACTCGCGAACACTCGCGAAATCGCGGACTCGCGAACACTCGCGAAATCGCGGACTGGCGAACACTCGCGAAATCGCGGACTGGCGAACAATCCCGAAATCGCGGACTCGCAAACACTCGCGAAATCGCGGACTGGCGAAATCGCGGACTCGCGAACACTCGCAAAATCGCGGACTCGCGAACACTCGCGAAATCGCGGACTCGCGAACACTCGCGAAATCGCGGACTCGCGAACACTCCCGAAATTGCGGACTCGCGAACACCCGCGAAATCGCGGACTCGCGAACACTCGCGAAATCGCGGACTCGCGAACACTCGCGAAATCGCGGACTCGCAAACACTCCCGAAATCGCGAACTCGCGAACACTCCCGAAATCGCGGACTCGCGAAATCGCGGACTCGCGAACACTCGCAAAATCGCGGACTCGCGAACACTTGCGAAATCGCGGAGTCGCGAACACTCGCGAAATCGCGGAGTCGCGAACACTCCCGAAATCGCGGACTCGCGAACACCCGCGAAATCGCGGACTCGCGAACACTCGCGAAATCGCGGACTCGCGAACACTCGCAAAATCTCGGACTCGCGAACACTCGCGAAATCGCGGACTCGCGAACACTCGCGAAATCGCGGACTCGCGAACACTCGCAAAATCTCGGACTCGCGAACACTCGCGAAATCGCGGACTCGCGAACACTCGCGAAATCGCGGACTGGCGAACAATCCCGAAATCGCGGACTGGCGAAATCGCGGACTCGCGAACACTCGCAAAATCGCGGACTCGCGAACACTCCCGAAATTGCGGACTCGCGAACACCCGCGAAATCGCGGACTCGCGAAATCGCGGACTCGCGAACACTCGCGAAATCGCGGACTCGCGAACACTCGCGAAATCGCGGACTGGCGAACACTCGCGAAATCGCGGACTCGCGAACACTCCCGAAATCGCGGACTCGCGAACACCCGCGAGACTCGCAAAATCGCGGAATCGCAAAATCGCGGACTCGCGAACACTCGCGAAATCGCGGACTCGCGAACACTCGCGATATCGCGGACTCGCGAACACTCCCGAAATCGCGAAATCGCGAACACCCGCGAAATCGCGGACTCGCGAACACTCGCGAAATCGCGGACTCGCGAACACTCGCGAAATCGCCGACTCGCGAACACTCCCGAAATCACAGACTCGCGAACACCCGCGAAATCGCGGACTCGCGAACACCCGCGAAATCGCGGACTCACGAACACTCGCGAAATCGCGGACTCGCGAACACTCCCGAAATCGCGGACTCGCGAAATCGCGGACTCGCGAACACTCGCAAAATCGCGGACTCGCGAACACTCGCGAAATTGCGGACTGGCGAACAATCCCGAAATCGCGAAATCGCGAACACCCGCGAAATCGCGGACTCGCGAACACTCGCAAAATCGCGGACTCGCAAACACTCGCGAAATCGCGGACTGGCGAAATCGCGGACTCGCGAACACTCGCGAAATCGCGGACTCGCGAACACTCCCGAAATCGCGAAATCGCGAACACCCGCGAAATCGCGGACTCGCGAACACTCGCGAAATCGCGGACTCGCGAACACTCGCGAAATCGTGGACTCGCGAACACTCGCGAAATTGCGGACTCGCGAACACTCGCGAAATTGCGGACTGGCGAACAATCCCGAAATCGCGAAATCGCGAACACCCGCGAAATCGCGGACTCGCGAACACCCGCGAAATCGCGAACACCCGCGAAATCGCGGACTCGCGAAATCGCGGACTCGCGAACACTCGCGAAATCGCGGACTGGCGAACAATCCCGAAATCGCGGACTCGCAAACACTCGCGAAATCGCGGACTGGCGAAATCGCGGACTCGCGAACACGCGGACTCGCGAACACTGGCAAAATCGCGGACTCGCGAACACTCCCGAAATCGCGGACTCGCAAACACTCGCGAAATCGCGGACTCGCGAACACTCGCGAAATCGCGGACTCGCGAACACTCCCGAAATCGCGGACTCTCGAACACCCGCGAAATCGCGGACTCGCGAAATCGCGGACTCGCGAACACTCGCGAAATCGCGGACTCGCGAACACTCCCGAAATCGCGGACTCGCGAACACTCGCGAAATCGCGGACTCGCGAACACTCGCGAAATCGCGGACTCGCGAAATCGCGGACTCGCGAACACTCGCGAAATCGCGGACTCGCGAACACTCCCGAAATCGCGAAATCGCGAACACCCGCGAAATCGCGGACTCGCGAACACCCGCGAAATCGCGGACTGGCGAACAATCCCGAAATCGCGGACTCGCAAACACTCGCGAAATCGCGGACTGGCGAAATCGCGGACTCGCGAACACTCGCAAAATCGCGGACTCGCGAACACTCGCGAAATCGCGGACTCGCGAACACTCGCGAAATCGCGGACTCGCGAACACTCCCGAAATTGCGGACTCGCGAACACCCGCGAAATCGCGGACTCGCGAACACTCGCGAAATCGCGGACTCGCGAACACTCGCGAAATCGCGGACTCGCAAACACTCCCGAAATCGCGAACTCGCGAACACTCCCGAAATCGCGGACTCGCGAAATCGCGGACTCGCGAACACTCGCGAAATCGCGGACTCGCGAACACTTGCGAAATCGCGGAGTCGCGAACACTCGCGAAATCGCGGAGTCGCGAACACTCCCGAAATCGCGGACTCGCGAACACCCGCGAAATCGCGGACTCGCGAACACTCGCGAAATCGCGGACTCGCGAACACTCGCGAAATCTCGGACTCGCGAACACTCGCGAAATCGCGGACTCGCGAACACTCGCGAAATCGCGGACTCGCGAACACTCGCAAAATCTCGGACTCGCGAACACTCGCGAAATCGCGGACTCGCGAACACTCGCGAAATCGTGGACTGGCGAACAATCCCGAAATCGCGGACTGGCGAAATCGCGGACTCGCGAACACTCGCAAAATCGCGGACTCGCGAACACTCCCGAAATTGCGGACTCGCGAACACCCGCGAAATCGCGGACTCGCGAAATCGCGGACTCGCGAACACTCGCGAAATCGCGGACTCGCGAACACTCGCGAAATCGCGGACTGGCGAACACTCGCGAAATCGCGGACTCGCGAACACTCCCGAAATCGCGGACTCGCGAACACCCGCGAGACTCGCAAAATCGCGGACTCGCAAAATCGCGGACTCGCGAACACTCGCGAAATCGCGGACTCGCGAACACTCGCGATATCGCGGAATCGCGAACACTCCCGAAATCGCGAAATCGCGAACACCCGCGAAATCGCGGACTCGCGAACACTCGCGAAATCGCGGACTCGCGAAATCGCGGACTCGCGAACACTCGCGAAATCGCGGACTCGCGAACACTCGCGAAATCGCGGACTGGCGAACACTCGCGAAATCGCGGACTCGCGAACACTCCCGAAATCGCGGACTCGCGAACACCCGCGAGACTCGCAAAATCGCGGAATCGCAAAATCGCGGACTCGCGAACACTCGCGAAATCGCGGACTCGCGAACACTCGCGATATCGCGGACTCGCGAACACTCCCGAAATCGCGAAATCGCGAACACCCGCGAAATCGCGGACTCGCGAACACTCGCGAAATCGCGGACTCGCGAACACTCGCGAAATCGCCGACTCGCGAACACTCCCGAAATCACAGACTCGCGAACACCCGCGAAATCGCGGACTCGCGAACACCCGCGAAATCGCGGACTCACGAACACTCGCGAAATCGCGGACTCGCGAACACTCCCGAAATCGCGGACTCGCGAAATCGCGGACTCGCGAACACTCGCAAAATCGCGGACTCGCGAACACTCGCGAAATTGCGGACTGGCGAACAATCCCGAAATCGCGAAATCGCGAACACCCGCGAAATCGCGGACTCGCGAACACTCGCAAAATCGCGGACTCGCAAACACTCGCGAAATCGCGGACTGGCGAAATCGCGGACTCGCGAACACTCGCGAAATCGCGGACTCGCGAACACTCCCGAAATCGCGAAATCGCGAACACCCGCGAAATCGCGGACTCGCGAACACTCGCGAAATCGCGGACTCGCGAACACTCGCGAAATCGTGGACTCGCGAACACTCGCGAAATTGCGGACTCGCGAACACTCGCGAAATTGCGGACTGGCGAACAATCCCGAAATCGCGAAATCGCGAACACCCGCGAAATCGCGGACTCGCGAACACCCGCGAAATCGCGAACACCCGCGAAATCGCGGACTCGCGAAATCGCGGACTCGCGAACACTCGCGAAATCGCGGACTGGCGAACAATCCCGAAATCGCGGACTCGCAAACACTCGCGAAATCGCGGACTGGCGAAATCGCGGACTCGCGAACACGCGGACTCGCGAACACTGGCAAAATCGCGGACTCGCGAACACTCCCGAAATCGCGGACTCGCGAACACTCGCGAAATCGCGGACTCGCGAACACTCGCGAAATCGCGGACTCGCGAACACTCCCGAAATCGCGGACTCTCGAACACCCGCGAAATCGCGGACTCGCGAAATCGCGGACTCGCGAACACTCGCGAAATCGCGGACTCGCGAACACTCCCGAAATCGCGGACTCGCGAACACTCGCGAAATCGCGGACTCGCGAACACTCGCGAAATCGCGGACTCGCGAAATCGCGGACTCGCGAACACTCGCGAAATCGCGGACTCGCGAACACTCCCGAAATCGCGAAATCGCGAACACCCGCGAAATCGCGGACTCGCGAACACCCGCGAAATCGCGGACTGGCGAACAATCCCGAAATCGCGGACTCGCAAACACTCGCGAAATCGCGGACTGGCGAAATCGCGGACTCGCGAACACTCGCAAAATCGCGGACTCGCGAACACTCGCGAAATCGCGGACTCGCGAACACTCGCGAAATCGCGGACTCGCGAACACTCCCGAAATTGCGGACTCGCGAACACCCGCGAAATCGCGGACTCGCGAACACTCGCGAAATCGCGGACTCGCGAACACTCGCGAAATCGCGGACTCGCAAACACTCCCGAAATCGCGAACTCGCGAACACTCCCGAAATCGCGGACTCGCGAAATCGCGGACTCGCGAACACTCGCGAAATCGCGGACTCGCGAACACTTGCGAAATCGCGGAGTCGCGAACACTCGCGAAATCGCGGAGTCGCGAACACTCCCGAAATCGCGGACTCGCGAACACCCGCGAAATCGCGGACTCGCGAACACTCGCGAAATCGCGGACTCGCGAACACTCGCAAAATCTCGGACTCGCGAACACTCGCGAAATCGCGGACTCGCGAACACTCGCGAAATCGCGGACTCGCGAACACTCGCAAAATCTCGGACTCGCGAACACTCGCGAAATCGCGGACTCGCGAACACTCGCGAAATCGTGGACTGGCGAACAATCCCGAAATCGCGGACTGGCGAAATCGCGGACTCGCGAACACTCGCAAAATCGCGGACTCGCGAACACTCCCGAAATTGCGGACTCGCGAACACCCGCGAAATCGCGGACTCGCGAAATCGCGGACTCGCGAACACTCGCGAAATCGCGGACTCGCGAACACTCGCGAAATCGCGGACTGGCGAACACTCGCGAAATCGCGGACTCGCGAACACTCCCGAAATCGCGGACTCGCGAACACCCGCGAGACTCGCAAAATCGCGGACTCGCAAAATCGCGGACTCGCGAACACTCGCGAAATCGCGGACTCGCGAACACTCGCGATATCGCGGACTCGCGAACACTCCCGAAATCGCGAAATCGCGAACACCCGCGAAATCGCGGACTCGCGAACACTCGCGAAATCGCGGACTCGCGAACACTCGCGAAATCGCGGACTCGCGAACACTCCCGAAATCACAGACTCGCGAACACCCGCGAAATCGCGGACTCGCGAACACCCGCGAAATCGCGGACTCACGAACACTCGCGAAATCGCGGACTCGCGAACACTCCCGAAATCGCGGACTCGCGAAATCGCGGACTCGCGAACACTCGCAAAATCGCGGACTCGCGAACACTCGCGAAATTGCGGACTGGCGAACAATCCCGAAATCGCGAAATCGCGAACACCCGCGAAATCGCGGACTCGCGAACACTCGCAAAATCGCGGACTCGCAAACACTCGCGAAATCGCGGACTGGCGAAATCGCGGACTCGCGAACACTCGCGAAATCGCGGACTCGCGAACACTCCCGAAATCGCGAAATCGCGAACACCCGCGAAATCGCGGACTCGCGAACACTCGCGAAATCGCGGACTCGCGAACACTCGCGAAATCGTGGACTCGCGAACACTCGCGAAATTGCGGACTCGCGAACACTCGCGAAATTGCGGACTGGCGAACAATCCCGAAATCGCGAAATCGCGAACACCCGCGAAATCGCGGACTCGCGAACACCCGCGAAATCGCGAACACCCGCGAAATCGCGGACTCGCGAAATCGCGGACTCGCGAACACTCGCGAAATCGCGGACTGGCGAACAATCCCGAAATCGCGGACTCGCAAACACTCGCGAAATCGCGGACTGGCGAAATCGCGGACTCGCGAACACGCGGACTCGCGAACACTGGCAAAATCGCGGACTCGCGAACACTCCCGAAATCGCGGACTCGCGAACACTCGCGAAATCGCGGACTCGCGAACACTCGCGAAATCGCGGACTCGCGAACACTCCCGAAATCGCGGACTCTCGAACACCCGCGAAATCGCGGACTCGCGAAATCGCGGACTCGCGAACACTCGCGAAATCGCGGACTCGCGAACACTCCCGAAATCGCGGACTCGCGAACACTCGCGAAATCGCGGACTCGCGAACACTCGCGAAATCGCGGACTCGCGAAATCGCGGACTCGCGAACACTCGCGAAATCGCGGACTCGCGAACACTCGCGAAATCGCGGACTCGCGAAATCGCGGACTCGCGAACACTCGCGAAATCGCGGACTCGCGAACACTCCCGAAATCGCGAAATCGCGAACACCCGCGAAATCGCGGACTCGCGAACACTCGCGAAATCGCGGACTCGCGAAATCGCGGACTCGCGAACACTCGCGAAATCGTGGACTCGCGAACACTCGCGAAATTGCGGACTCGCGAACACTCGCGAAATTGCGGACTGGCGAACAATCCCGAAATCGCGAAATCGCGAACACCCGCGAAATCGCGGACTCGCGAACACCCGCGAAATCGCGAAAACCCGCGAAATCGCGGACTCGCGAAATCGCGGACTCGCGAACACTCGCGAAATCGCGGACTGGCGAACAATCCCGAAATCGCGGACTCGCAAACACTCGCGAAATCGCGGACTGGCGAAATCGCGGACTCGCGAACACTCGCAAAATCGCGGACTCGCGAACACTCGCGAAATCGCGGACTGGCGAACACTCGCGAAATCGCGGACTCGCGAACACTCCCGAAATTGGGGACTCGCGAACACCCGCGAAATCGCGGACTCGCGAACACCCGCGAAATCGCGGACTCGCGAACACTCGCGAAATCGCGGACTCGCGAAATCGCGGACTCGCAAACACTCCCGAAATCGCGAACTCGCGAACACTCCCGAAATCGCGGACTCGCGAAATCGCGGACTCGCGAACACTCGCAAAATCGCGGACTCGCGAACACTCGCGAAATCGCGGAGTCGCGAACACTCGCGAAATCGCGGAGTCGCGAACACTCCCGAAATCGCGGACTCGCGAACACCCGCGAAATCGCGGACTCGCGAACACTCGCGAAATCGCGGACTCGCGAACACTCGCAAAATCTCGGACTCGCGAACACTCGCGAAATCGCGGACTCGCGAACACCCGCGAAATCGCGGACTCACGAAATCGCTGACTCACGAAATCGCGGATTCGCGAAAACTCCCGAAATCGCGGACTCGCGAACACCCGCGAAATCGCGGACTGGCGAAATTGCGGACTCGCGAACACTGGCAAAATCGCGGACTCGCGAACACTCCCGAAATCGCGGACTCGCGAACACTCGCGAAATCGCGGACTCGCGAACACTCGCGAAATCGCGGACTCGCGAAAACTCGCGAAATCGCGGACTCGCGAAATCGCGGACTCGCAAACACTCCCGAAATGGCGGACTCGCGAACACTCGCGATATCGCGGACTCGCGAACACTCCCGAAATCGCGAAATCGCGAACACCCGCGAAATCGTGGACTCGCGAACACTCGCGAAATCGCGGACTCGCGAACACTCCCGAAATCACAGACTCGCGAACACCCGCGAAATCGCGGACTCGCGAACACCCGCGAAATCGCGGACTCGCGAACTCTCGCGAAATCGCGGACTCGCAAAATCGCGGACTCGCGAAATCTCGCGAAATAGCGGACTCGCGAACACTCGCGAAATCGCGGACTGGCGAAAAATCCCGAAATCGCGAAATCGCGAACACCCGCGAAATCGCGGACTCGCGAACACCCGCGAAATCGCGAAAACCCGCGAAATCGCGGACTCGCGAAATCGCGGACTCGCGAACACTCGCGAAATCGCGGACTGGCGAACAATCCCGAAATCGCGGACTCGCAAACACTCGCGAAATCGCGGACTGGCGAAATCGCGGACTCGCGAACACTCGCAAAATCGCGGACTCGCGAACACTCGCGAAATCGCGGACTGGCGAACACTCGCGAAATCGCGGACTCGCGAACACTCCCGAAATTGGGGACTCGCGAACACCCGCGAAATCGCGGACTCGCGAACACTCGCGAAATCGCGGACTCGCGAACACTCGCGAAATCGCGGACTCGCGAAATCGCGGACTCGCAAACACTCCCGAAATCGCGAACTCGCGAACACTCCCGAAATCGCGGACTCGCGAAATCGCGGACTCGCGAACACTCGCAAAATCGCGGACTCGCGAACACTCGCGAAATCGCGGACGGGCGAACACTCGCGAAATCGCGGACTCGCGAACACTCCCGAAATTGCGGACTCGCGAACACCCGCGAAATCGCGGACTCGCGAAATCGCGGACTCGCGAACACTCGCAAAATCGCGGACTCGCGAACACTCGCGAGTCCGCGGAGTCGCGAACACTCGCAAAATCGCGGACTCGCGAACACTCGCGAAATCGCGGACTGGCGAACACTCGCGAAATCGCGGACTCGCGAACACTCCCGAAATTGCGGACTCGCGAACACCCGCGAAATCGCGGACTCGCGAACACCCGCGAAATCGCGGACTCGCGAACACTCGCGAAATCGCGGACTCGCGAACACTCGCGAAATCGCGGACTCGCGAACACTCCCGAAATCGCGGACTCGCGAAATCGCGGACTGGCGAACACTCCCGAAATCGCGGACTCGCGAACACCCGCGAAATAGCGGACTCGCGAACACTCGCAAAATCGCGGACTCGCGAACACTCGCGAAATCGCGGACTGGCGAACAATCCCGAAATCGCGGACTCGCAAACACTCGCGAAATCGCGGACTGGCGAAATCGCGGACTCGCGAACACTCGCAAAATCGCGGACTCGCGAACACTCGCGAAATCGCGGACTGGCGAACACCCGCGAAATCGCGGACTCGCGAACACCCGCGAAATTGCGGACTCGCGAAATCGCGGACTAGCGAACACTCGCGAAATCGCGGACTGGCGAACACTCGCGAAATCACGGACTCGCGAACACTCCCGAAATTGCGGACTCGCGAACACCCGCGAAATCGCGGACTCGCGAACACCCGCGAAATCGCGGACTCGCGAACACTCGCGAAATCGCGGACTCGCGAACACTCGCGAAATCGCGGACTCGCGAAATCGCGGACTCGCAAACACTCCCGAAATCGCGAACTCGCGAACACTCCCGAAATCGCGGACTCGCGAAATCGCGGACTCGCGAACACTCGCAAAATCGCGGACTCGCGAACACTCGCGAGTCCGCGGACTCGCGAACACTCGCAAAATCGCGGACTCGCGAACACTCGCGAGTCCGCGGAGTCGCGAACACTCGCAAAATCGCGGACTCGCGAACACTCGCGAAATCGCGGACTGGCGAACACTCGCGAAATCGCGGACTCGCGAACACTCCCGAAATTGCGGACTCGCGAACACCCGCGAAATCGCGGACTCGCGAAATCGCGGACTCGCGAACACTCGCAAAATCGCGGACTCGCGAACACTCGCGAGTCCGCGGAGTCGCGAACACTCGCAAAATCGCGGACTCGCGAACACTCGCGAAATCGCGGACTGGCGAACACTCGCGAAATCGCGGACTCGCGAACACTCCCGAAATTGCGGACTCGCGAACACCCGCGAAATCGCGGACTCGCGAACACCCGCGAAATCGCGGACTCGCGAACACTCGCGAAATCGCGGACTCGCGAACACTCCCGAAATCGCGGACTCGCGAACACTCGCGAAATCGCGGACTCGCGAACACTCGCGAAATCGCGGACTCGCGAAAACTCGCGAAATCGCGGACTCGCGAACACTCGCAAAATCGCGGACTCGCGAACACTCGCGAAATCGCGGAGTCGCGAACACTCGCGAAATCGCGGAGTCGCGAACACTCCCGAAATCGCGGACTCGCGAACACCCGCGAAATCGCGGACTCGCGAACACTCGCGAAATCGCGGACTCGCGAACACTCGCAAAATCTCGGACTCGCGAACACTCGCAAAATCGCGGACTCGCGAACACCCGCGAAATCGCGGACTCACGAAATCGCTGACTCACGAAATCGCGGATTCGCGAAAACTCCCGAAATCGCGGACTCGCGAACACCCGCGAAATCGCGGACTGGCGAAATTGCGGACTCGCGAACACTGGCAAAATCGCGGACTCGCGAACACTCCCGAAATCGCGGACTCGCGAACACTCGCGAAATCGCGGACTCGCGAACACTCGCGAAATCGCGGACTCGCGAAAACTCGCGAAATCGCGGACTCGCGAAATCGCGGACTCGCGAACACTCCCGAAATGGCGGACTCGCGAACACTCGCGATATCGCGGACTCGCGAACACTCCCGAAATCGCGAAATCGCGAACACCCGCGAAATCGTGGACTCGCGAACACTCGCGAAATCGCGGACTCGCGAACACTCCCGAAATCACAGACTCGCGAACACCCGCGAAATCGCGGACTCGCGAACACCCGCGAAATCGCGGACTCGCGAACTCTCGCGAAGTCGCGGACTCGCAAAATCGCGGACTCGCGAAATCTCGCGAAATAGCGGACTCGCGAACACTCGCGAAATCGCGGACTGGCGAAAAATCCCGAAATCGCGAAATCGCGAACACCCGCGAAATCGCGGACTCGCGAACACTCGCGAAATCGTGGACTCGCGAACACTCGCGAAATTGCGGACTCGCGAACAATCCCGAAATCGCGAAATCGCGAACACCCACGAAATCGCGGACTCGCGAACACTCCCGAAATCACAGACTCGCGAACACCCGCGAAATCGCGTACTCGCGAACACTCCCGAAATCGCGGACTCGCGAAATCGCGGACTGGCGAACACTCCCGAAATCGCGGACTCGCGAACACCCGCGAAATAGCGGACTCGCGAACACTCGCAAAATAGCGGACTCGCGAACACTCGCGAAATCGCGGACTGGCGAACAATCCCGAAATCGCGGACTCGCAAACACTCGCGAAATCGCGGACTGGCGAAATCGCGGACTCGCGAACACTCGCAAAATCGCGGACTCGCGAACACTCGCGAAATCGCGGACTGGCGAACACCCGCGAAATCGCGGACTCGCGAACACCCGCGAAATCGCGGACTCGCGAAATCGCGGACTCGCGAACACTCGCGAAATCGCGGACTCGCGAACACTCGCGAAATCGCGGACTGGCGAACAATCCCGAAATCGCGGACTCGCAAACACTCGCGAAATCGCGGACTGGCGAAATCGCGGACTCGCGAACACTCGCAAAATCGCGGACTCGCGAACACTCGCGAAATCGCGGACTGGCGAACACTCGCGAAATCACGGACTCGCGAACACTCCCGAAATTTGAGGACTCGCGAACACCCGCGAAATCGCGGACTCGCGAACACCCGCGAAATTGCGGACTCGCGAACACTCGCGAAATCGCGGACTCGCGAACACTCGCGAAATCGCGGACTCGCGAAATCGCGGACTCGCAAACACTCCCGAAATCGCGAACTCGCGAACACTCCCGAAATCGCGGACTCGCGAAATCGCGGACTCGCGAACACTCGCAAAATCGCGGACTCGCGAACACTCGCGAAATCGCGGAGTCGCGAACACTCGCGAAATCGCGGAGTCGCGAACACTCCCGAAATCGCGGACTCGCGAACACCCGCGAAATCGCGGACTCGCGAACACTCGCGAAATCGCGGACTCGCGAACACTCGCAAAATCTCGGACTCGCGAACACTCGCGAAATCGCGGACTCGCGAACACCCGCGAAATCGCGGACTCACGAAATCGCTGACTCACGAAATCGCGGATTCGCGAAAACTCCCGAAATCGCGGACTCGCGAACACCCGCGAAATCGCGGACTCGCGAAATCGCGGACTCGCGAACACTGGCAAAATCGCGGACTCGCGAACACTCCCGAAATCGCGGACTCGCGAACACTCGCGAAATCGCGGACTCGCGAACACTCGCGAAATCGCGGACTCGCGAAAACTCGCGAAATCGCGGACTCGCGAAATCGCGGACTCGCGAACACTCCCGAAATGGCGGACTCGCGAACACTCGCGATATCGCGGACTCGCGAACACTCCCGAAATCGCGAAATCGCGAACACCCGCGAAATCGTGGACTCGCGAACACTCGCGAAATCGCGGACTCGCGAATACTCCCGAAATCACAGACTCGCGAACACCCGCGAAATCGCGGACTCGCGAACACCCGCGAAATCGCGGACTCGCGAACTCTCGCGAAATCGCGGACTCGCAAAATCGCGGACTCGCGAAATCTCGCGAAATAGCGGACTCGCGAACACTCGCGAAATCGCGGACTGGCGAAAAATCCCGAAATCGCGAAATCGCGAACACCCGCGAAATCGCGGACTCGCGAACACTCGCGAAATCGCGGACTCGCGAACACTCGCAAAATCGCGGACTCGCGAACACTCGCGAAATCGCGGACTCGCGAATACTCCCGAAATCACAGACTCGCGAACACCCGCGAAATCGCGGACTCGCGAACACCCGCGAAATCGCGGACTCGCGAACTCTCGCGAAATCGCGGACTCGCAAAATCGCGGACTCGCGAAATCTCGCGAAATAGCGGACTCGCGAACACTCGCGAAATCGCGGACTGGCGAAAAATCCCGAAATCGCGAAATCGCGAACACCCGCGAAATCGCGGACTCGCGAACACTCGCGAAATCGCGGACTCGCGAACACTCGCAAAATCGCGGACTCGCGAACACTCGCGAAATCGCGGAGTCGCGAACACTCGCGAAATCGCGGACTCGCGAACACTCGCGAAATCGCGGACTCGCGAACACTCGCAAAATCTCGGACTCGCGAACACTCGCGAAATCGCGGACTCGCGAACACCCGCGAAATCGCGGACTCACGAAATCGCTGACTCACGAAATCGCGGATTCGCGAAAACTCCCGAAATCGCGGACTCGCGAACACCCGCGAAATCGCGGACTCGCGAAATCGCGGACTCGCGAACACTGGCAAAATCGCGGACTCGCGAACACTCCCGAAATCGCTGACTCGCGAACACTCGCGAAATCGCGGACTCGCGAACACTCGCGAAATCGCGGACTCGCGAAAACTCGCGAAATCGCGGACTCGCGAAATCGCGGACTCGCGAACACTCCCGAAATGGCGGACTCGCGAACACTCGCGATATCGCGGACTCGCGAACACTCCCGAAATCGCGAAATCGCGAACACCCGCGAAATCGTGGACTCGCGAACACTCGCGAAATCGCGGACTCGCGAATACTCCCGAAATCACAGACTCGCGAACACCCGCGAAATCGCGGACTCGCGAACACCCGCGAAATCGCGGACTCGCGAACTCTCGCGAAATCGCGGACTCGCAAAATCGCGGACTCGCGAAATCGCGGACTCGCGAATACTCCCGAAATCACAGACTCGCGAACACCCGCGAAATCGCGGACTCGCGAACACCCGCGAAATCGCGGACTCGCGAACTCTCGCGAAATCGCGGACTCGCAAAATCGCGGACTCGCGAAATCTCGCGAAATAGCGGACTCGCGAACACTCGCGAAATCGAAGACTGGCGAAATATCCCGAAATCGCGAAATCGCGAACACCCGCGAAATCGCGGACTCGCGAACACTCGCGAAATCGTGGACTCGCGAACACTCGCGAAATTGCGGACTCGCGAACACTCGCGAAATTGCGGACTGGCGAACAATCCCGAAATCGCGAAATCGCGAACACCCGCGAAATCGCGGACTCGCGAACACTCGCGAAATCGTGGACTCGCGAACACTCGCGAAATTGCGGACTCGCGAACACTCGCGAAATTGCGGACTGGCGAACAATCCCGAAATCGCGAAATCGCGAACACCCACGAAATCGCGTACTCGCGAACACTCCCGAAATCGCGGACTCGCGAAATCGCGGACTGGCGAACACTCCCGAAATCGCGGACTCGCGAACACCCGCGAAATAGCGGACTCGCGAACACTCGCAAAATCGCGGACTCGCGAACACTCGCGAAATCGCGGACTGGCGAACAATCCCGAAATCGCGGACTCGCAAACACTCGCGAAATCGCGGACTGGCGAAATCGCGGACTCGCGAACACTCGCAAAATCGCGGACTCGCGAACACTCGCGAAATCGCGGACTGGCGAACACCCGCGAAATCGCGGACTCGCGAACACCCGCGAAATCGCGGACTCGCGAACACTCGCGAAATCGCGGACTCGCGAACACTCGCGAAATCGCGGACTGGCGAACAATCCCGAAATCGCGGACTCGCAAACACTCGCGAAATCGCGGACTGGCGAAATCGCGGACTCGCGAACACTCGCAAAATCGCGGCCTCGCGAACACTCGCGAAATCGCGGACTCGCAAACACTCGCGAAATCGCGGACTGGCGAACACTCGCGAAATTGCGGACTCGCGAACACTCCCGAAATCGCGGACTCGCGAACACCCGCGAAATAGCGGACTCGCGAACACCCGCGAAATAGGGGACTCGCGAAATCGCGGACTCGCGAACACTCGCGAAATCGCGGACTCGCGAACACTCCCGAAATCGCGGACTCGCGAACACCCGCGAAATCGCGGACTCGCGAAATCGCGGACTCGCGAACACTCGCGAAATCGCGGACTCGCGAACACTCCCGAAATCGCGGACTCGCGAACACTCGCGAAATCGCGGACTCGCGAACACTCGCGAAATCGCGGACTCGTGAAATCGCGGACTCGCGAACACTCGCGAAATCGCGGACTCGCGAACACTCCCGAAATCGCGAAATCGCGAACACCCGCGAAATCGCGGACTCGCGAACACTCGCGAAATCGCGGACTCGCGAAATCGCGGACTCGCGAACACTCGCGAAATCGTGGACTCGCGAACACTCGCGAAATTGCGGACTCGCGAACACTCGCGAAATTGCGGACTGGCGAACAATCCCGAAATCGCGAAATCGCGAACACCCGCGAAATCGCGGACTCGCGAACACCCGCGAAATCGCGAACACCCGCGAAATCGCGGACTCGCGAAATCGCGGACTCGCGAACACTCGCGAAATCGCGGACTGGCGAACAATCCCGAAATCGCGGACTCGCAAACACTCGCGAAATCGCGGACTGGCGAAATCGCGGACTCGCGAACACGCGGACTCGCGAACACTGGCAAAATCGCGGACTCGCGAACACTCCCGAAATCGCGGACTCGCGAACACTCGCGAAATCGCGGACTCGCGAACACTCGCGAAATCGCGGACTCGCGAACACTCCCGAAATCGCGGACTCGCGAACACCCGCGAAATCGCGGACTCGCGAAAACTCCCGAAATCGCGGACTCGCAAACACTCGCGAAATCGCGGACTGGCGAAATCGCGGACTCGCGAACACGCGGACTCGCGAACACTCCCGAAATCGCGGACTCGCGAACACCCGCTAAATCGCGGACTCGCGAAATCGCGGACTCGCGAACACTCCCGAAATCGCGGACTCGCGAACACTCCCGAAATCGCGGACTCGCGAACACTCTCAAAATCGCGGACTCGCGAACACTCGCGAAATCGCGGACTGGCGAACAATCCCGAAATCGCGAAATCGCGAACACCCGCGAAATCGCGGACTCGCGAACACTCGCGAAATCGCGGACTCGCGAACACTCCCGAAATCGCAGACTCGCGAACACCCGCGAAATCGCGGACTCGCGAAATCGCGGACTCGCGAACACTGGCAAAATCGCGGACTCGCGAACACTCCCGAAATCGCGGACTCGCGAACACTCGCGGAATCGCGGACTCGCGAACACTCGCGAAATCGCGGACTCGCGAACACTCCCGAAATCGCGGACTCGCGAACACCCGCGAAATCGCGGACTCGCGAAATCGCGGACTCGCGAACACTCGCGAAATCGCGGACTCGCGAACACTCCCGAAATCGCGGACTCGCGAACACTCGCGAAATCGCGGACTCGCGAACACTCGCGAAATCGCGGACTCGCGAACACTCGCGAAATCGCGGACTCGCGAACACTCCCGAAATCGCGAAATCGCGAACACCCGCGAAATCGCGGACTCGCGAACACTCGCGAAATCGCGGACTCGCGAAATCGCGGACTCGCGAACACTCGCGAAATCGTGGACTCGCGAACACTCGCGAAATTGCGGACTCGCGAACACTCGCGAAATTGCGGACTGGCGAACAATCCCGAAATCGCGAAATCGCGAACACCCGCGAAATCGCGGACTCGCGAACACCCGCGAAATCGCGAACACCCGCGAAATCGCGGACTCGCGAAATCGCGGACTCGCGAACACTCGCGAAATCGCGGACTGGCGAACAATCCCGAAATCGCGGACTCGCAAACACTCGCGAAATCGCGGACTGGCGAAATCGCGGACTCGCGAACACGCGGACTCGCGAACACTGGCAAAATCGCGGACTCGCGAACACTCCCGAAATCGCGGACTCGCGAACACTCGCGAAATCGCGGACTCGCGAACACTCGCGAAATCGCGGACTCGCGAACACTCCCGAAATCGCGGGCTCGCGAACACCCGCGAAATCGCGGACTCGCGAAATCGCGGACTCGCGAACACTCGCGAAATCGCGGACTCGCGAACACTCCCGAAATCGCGGACTCGCGAACACTCGCGAAATCGCGGACTCGCGAACACTCGCGAAATCGCGGACTCGCGAAATCGCGGACTCGCGAACACTCGCGAAATCGCGGACTCGCGAACACTCCCGAAATCGCGAAATCGCGGACTCGCGAACACTCGCGAAATCGCGGACTCGCGAAATCGCGGACTCGCGAACACTCGCGAAATCGTGGACTCGCGAACACTCGCGAAATTGCGGACTCGCGAACACTCGCGAAATTGCGGACTGGCGAACAATCCCGAAATCGCGAAATCGCGAACACCCGCGAAATCGCGGACTCGCGAACACCCGCGAAATCGCGAAAACCCGCGAAATCGCGGACTCGCGAAATCGCGGACTCGAGAACACTCGCGAAATCGCGGACTGGCGAACAATCCCGAAATCGCGGACTCGCAAACACTCGCGAAATCGCGGACTGGCGAAATCGCGGACTCGCGAACACTCGCAAAATCGCGGACTCGCGAACACTCGCGAAATCGCGGACTGGCGAACACTCGCGAAATCGCGGACTCGCGAACACTCCCGAAATTGCGGACTCGCGAACACCCGCGAAATCGCGGACTCGCGAACACCCGCGAAATCGCGGACTCGCGAACACTCGCGAAATCGCGGACTCGCGAACACTCGCGAAATCGCGGACTCGCGAAATCGCGGACTCGCAAACACTCCCGAAATCGCGAACTCGCGAACACTCCCGAAATCGCGGACTCGCGAAATCGCGGACTCGCGAACACTCGCAAAATCGCGGACTCGCGAACACTCGCGAAATCGCGGAGTCGCGAACACTCGCGAAATCGCGGAGTCGCGAACACTCCCGAAATCGCGGACTCGCGAACACCCGCGAAATCGCGGACTCGCGAACACTCGCGAAATCGCGGACTCGCGAACACTCGCAAAATCTCGGACTCGCGAACACTCGCGAAATCGCGGACTCGCGAACACTCGCGAAATCGCGGAATGGCGAACAATCCCGAAATCGCGGACTCGCAAACACTCGCGAAATCGCGGACTCGCGAACACTCGCAAAATCGCGGATTCGCGAACACTCGCGAAATCGCGGACTGGCGAACAATCCCGAAATCGCGGACTCGCAAACACTCGCGAAATCGCGGACTGGCGAAATCGCGGACTCGCGAACACTCGCAAAATCGCGGACTCGCGAACACTCGCGAAATCGCGGACTGGCGAACACTCGCGAAATCGCGGACTGGCGAACAATCCCGAAATCGCGGACTCGCAAACACTCGCGAAATCGCGGACTGGCGAAATCGCGGACTCGCGAACACTCGCAAAATCGCGGACTCGCGAACACTCGCGAAATCGCGGACTGGCGAACACTCGCGAAATCGCGGACTCGCGAACACTCCCGAAATCGCGGACTCGCGAACACCCGCGAAATCGCGGACTCGCGAAATCGCGGACTCGCGAACACTCCCGAAATCGCGGACTCGCGAACACTCGCGAAATCGCGGACTCGCGAACACTCGCGAAATCGCGGACTCGCGAACACTCCCGAAATCGCGGGCTCGCGAACACCCGCGAAATCGCGGACTCCCGAAATCGCGGACTCGCAAACACTCGCGAAATCGCGGACTCGCGAACACTCCCGAAATTGCGGACTCGCGAACACCCGCGAAATCGCGGACTCGCGAACACCCGCGAAATCGCGGACTCGCGAACACTCGCGAAATCGCGGACTCGCGAACACTCGCGAAATCGCGGACTCGCGAAATCGCGGACTCGCAAACACTCCCGAAATCGCGAACTCGCGAACACTCCCGAAATCGCGGACTCGCGAAATCGCGGACTCGCGAAATCGCGGACTCGCGAACACTCGCAAAATCGCGGACTCGCGAACACTCGCGAAATCGCGGAGTCGCGAACACTCGCGAAATCGCGGAGTCGCGAACACTCCCGAAATCGCGGAGTCGCGAACACTCGCGAAATCGCGGAGTCGCGAACACTCGCGAAATCGCGGACTCGCGAACACCCGCGAAATCGCGAACACCCGCGAAATCGCGGACTCGCGAAATCGCGGACTCGCGAACACTCGCGAAATCGCGGACTGGCGAACAATCCCGAAATCGCGGACTCGCAAACACTCGCGAAATCGCGGACTGGCGAAATCGCGGACTCGCGAACACGCGGACTCGCGAACACTGGCAAAATCGCGGACTCGCGAACACTCCCGAAATCGCGGACTCGCGAACACTCGCGAAATCGCGGACTCGCGAACACTCGCGAAATCGCGGACTCGCGAACACTCCCGAAATCGCGGACTCGCGAACACCCGCGAAATCGCGGACTCGCGAAAACTCCCGAAATCGCGGACTCGCAAACACTCGCGAAATCGCGGACTGGCGAAATCGCGGACTCGCGAACACGCGGACTCGCGAACACTCCCGAAATCGCGGACTCGCGAACACCCGCTAAATCGCGGACTCGCGAAATCGCGGACTCGCGAACACTCCCGAAATCGCGGACTCGCGAACACTCCCGAAATCGCGGACTCGCGAACACTCTCAAAATCGCGGACTCGCGAACACTCGCGAAATCGCGGACTGGCGAACAATCCCGAAATCGCGAAATCGCGAACACCCGCGAAATCGCGGACTCGCGAACACTCGCGAAATCGCGGACTCGCGAACACTCCCGAAATCGCAGACTCGCGAACACCCGCGAAATCGCGGACTCGCGAAATCGCGGACTCGCGAACACTGGCAAAATCGCGGACTCGCGAACACTCCCGAAATCGCGGACTCGCGAACACTCGCGGAATCGCGGACTCGCGAACACTCGCGAAATCGCGGACTCGCGAACACTCCCGAAATCGCGGACTCGCGAACACCCGCGAAATCGCGGACTCGCGAAATCGCGGACTCGCGAACACTCGCGAAATCGCGGACTCGCGAACACTCCCGAAATCGCGGACTCGCGAACACTCGCGAAATCGCGGACTCGCGAACACTCGCGAAATCGCGGACTCGCGAACACTCGCGAAATCGCGGACTCGCGAACACTCCCGAAATCGCGAAATCGCGAACACCCGCGAAATCGCGGACTCGCGAACACTCGCGAAATCGCGGACTCGCGAAATCGCGGACTCGCGAACACTCGCGAAATCGTGGACTCGCGAACACTCGCGAAATTGCGGACTCGCGAACACTCGCGAAATTGCGGACTGGCGAACAATCCCGAAATCGCGAAATCGCGAACACCCGCGAAATCGCGGACTCGCGAACACCCGCGAAATCGCGAACACCCGCGAAATCGCGGACTCGCGAAATCGCGGACTCGCGAACACTCGCGAAATCGCGGACTGGCGAACAATCCCGAAATCGCGGACTCGCAAACACTCGCGAAATCGCGGACTGGCGAAATCGCGGACTCGCGAACACGCGGACTCGCGAACACTGGCAAAATCGCGGACTCGCGAACACTCCCGAAATCGCGGACTCGCGAACACTCGCGAAATCGCGGACTCGCGAACACTCGCGAAATCGCGGACTCGCGAACACTCCCGAAATCGCGGGCTCGCGAACACCCGCGAAATCGCGGACTCGCGAAATCGCGGACTCGCGAACACTCGCGAAATCGCGGACTCGCGAACACTCCCGAAATCGCGGACTCGCGAACACTCGCGAAATCGCGGACTCGCGAACACTCGCGAAATCGCGGACTCGCGAAATCGCGGACTCGCGAACACTCGCGAAATCGCGGACTCGCGAACACTCCCGAAATCGCGAAATCGCGGACTCGCGAACACTCGCGAAATCGCGGACTCGCGAAATCGCGGACTCGCGAACACTCGCGAAATCGTGGACTCGCGAACACTCGCGAAATTGCGGACTCGCGAACACTCGCGAAATTGCGGACTGGCGAACAATCCCGAAATCGCGAAATCGCGAACACCCGCGAAATCGCGGACTCGCGAACACCCGCGAAATCGCGAAAACCCGCGAAATCGCGGACTCGCGAAATCGCGGACTCGAGAACACTCGCGAAATCGCGGACTGGCGAACAATCCCGAAATCGCGGACTCGCAAACACTCGCGAAATCGCGGACTGGCGAAATCGCGGACTCGCGAACACTCGCAAAATCGCGGACTCGCGAACACTCGCGAAATCGCGGACTGGCGAACACTCGCGAAATCGCGGACTCGCGAACACTCCCGAAATTGCGGACTCGCGAACACCCGCGAAATCGCGGACTCGCGAACACCCGCGAAATCGCGGACTCGCGAACACTCGCGAAATCGCGGACTCGCGAACACTCGCGAAATCGCGGACTCGCGAAATCGCGGACTCGCAAACACTCCCGAAATCGCGAACTCGCGAACACTCCCGAAATCGCGGACTCGCGAAATCGCGGACTCGCGAACACTCGCAAAATCGCGGACTCGCGAACACTCGCGAAATCGCGGAGTCGCGAACACTCGCGAAATCGCGGAGTCGCGAACACTCCCGAAATCGCGGACTCGCGAACACCCGCGAAATCGCGGACTCGCGAACACTCGCGAAATCGCGGACTCGCGAACACTCGCAAAATCTCGGACTCGCGAACACTCGCGAAATCGCGGACTCGCGAACACTCGCGAAATCGCGGAATGGCGAACAATCCCGAAATCGCGGACTCGCAAACACTCGCGAAATCGCGGACTCGCGAACACTCGCAAAATCGCGGATTCGCGAACACTCGCGAAATCGCGGACTGGCGAACAATCCCGAAATCGCGGACTCGCAAACACTCGCGAAATCGCGGACTGGCGAAATCGCGGACTCGCGAACACTCGCAAAATCGCGGACTCGCGAACACTCGCGAAATCGCGGACTGGCGAACACTCGCGAAATCGCGGACTGGCGAACAATCCCGAAATCGCGGACTCGCAAACACTCGCGAAATCGCGGACTGGCGAAATCGCGGACTCGCGAACACTCGCAAAATCGCGGACTCGCGAACACTCGCGAAATCGCGGACTGGCGAACACTCGCGAAATCGCGGACTCGCGAACACTCCCGAAATCGCGGACTCGCGAACACCCGCGAAATCGCGGACTCGCGAAATCGCGGACTCGCGAACACTCCCGAAATCGCGGACTCGCGAACACTCGCGAAATCGCGGACTCGCGAACACTCGCGAAATCGCGGACTCGCGAACACTCCCGAAATCGCGGGCTCGCGAACACCCGCGAAATCGCGGACTCGCGAAATCGCGGACTCGCGAACACTCGCGAAATCGCGGACTCGCGAACACTCCCGAAATCGCGGACTCGCGAACACTCGCGAAATCGCGGACTCGCGAACACTCGCGAAATCGCGGACTCGCGAAATCGCGGACTCGCGAACACTCGCGAAATCGCGGACTCGCGAACACTCCCGAAATCGCGAAATCGCGGACTCGCGAACACTCGCGAAATCGCGGACTCGCGAAATCGCGGACTCGCGAACACTCGCGAAATCGTGGACTCGCGAACACTCGCGAAATTGCGGACTCGCGAACACTCGCGAAATTGCGGACTGGCGAACAATCCCGAAATCGCGAAATCGCGAACACCCGCGAAATCGCGGACTCGCGAACACCCGCGAAATCGCGAAAACCCGCGAAATCGCGGACTCGCGAAATCGCGGACTCGAGAACACTCGCGAAATCGCGGACTGGCGAACAATCCCGAAATCGCGGACTCGCAAACACTCGCGAAATCGCGGACTGGCGAAATCGCGGACTCGCGAACACTCGCAAAATCGCGGACTCGCGAACACTCGCGAAATCGCGGACTGGCGAACACTCGCGAAATCGCGGACTCGCGAACACTCCCGAAATTGCGGACTCGCGAACACCCGCGAAATCGCGGACTCGCGAACACCCGCGAAATCGCGGACTCGCGAACACTCGCGAAATCGCGGACTCGCGAACACTCGCGAAATCGCGGACTCGCGAAATCGCGGACTCGCAAACACTCCCGAAATCGCGAACTCGCGAACACTCCCGAAATCGCGGACTCGCGAAATCGCGGACTCGCGAAATCGCGGACTCGCGAACACTCGCAAAATCGCGGACTCGCGAACACTCGCGAAATCGCGGAGTCGCGAACACTCGCGAAATCGCGGAGTCGCGAACACTCCCGAAATCGCGGACTCGCGAACACCCGCGAAATCGCGGACTCGCGAACACTCGCGAAATCGCGGACTCGCGAACACTCGCAAAATCTCGGACTCGCGAACACTCGCGAAATCGCGGACTCGCGAACACTCGCGAAATCGCGGAATGGCGAACAATCCCGAAATCGCGGACTCGCAAACACTCGCGAAATCGCGGACTCGCGAACACTCGCAAAATCGCGGATTCGCGAACACTCGCGAAATCGCGGACTGGCGAACAATCCCGAAATCGCGGACTCGCAAACACTCGCGAAATCGCGGACTGGCGAAATCGCGGACTCGCGAACACTCGCAAAATCGCGGACTCGCGAACACTCGCGAAATCGCGGACTGGCGAACACTCGCGAAATCGCGGACTGGCGAACAATCCCGAAATCGCGGACTCGCAAACACTCGCGAAAACGCGGACTGGCGAAATCGCGGACTCGCGAACACTCGCAAAATCGCGGACTCGCGAACACTCGCGAAATCGCGGACTCGCGAACACTCGCGAAATCGCGGACTCGCGAAATCGCGGACTCGCAAACACTCCCGAAATCGCGAACTCGCGAACACTCCCGAAATCGCGGACTCGCGAAATCGCGGACTCGCGAAATCGCGGACTCGCGAACACTCGCAAAATCGCGGACTCGCGAACACTCGCGAAATCGCGGAGTCGCGAACACTCGCGAAATCGCGGAGTCGCGAACACTCCCGAAATCGCGGACTCGCGAACACCCGCGAAATCGCGGACTCGCGAACACTCGCGAAATCGCGGACTCGCGAACACTCGCAAAATCTCGGACTCGCGAACACTCGCGAAATCGCGGACTCGCGAACACTCGCGAAATCGCGGAATGGCGAACAATCCCGAAATCGCGGACTCGCAAACACTCGCGAAATCGCGGACTCGCGAACACTCGCAAAATCGCGGATTCGCGAACACTCGCGAAATCGCGGACTGGCGAACAATCCCGAAATCGCGGACTCGCAAACACTCGCGAAATCGCGGACTGGCGAAATCGCGGACTCGCGAACACTCGCAAAATCGCGGACTCGCGAACACTCGCGAAATCGCGGACTGGCGAACACTCGCGAAATCGCGGACTGGCGAACAATCCCGAAATCGCGGACTCGCAAACACTCGCGAAATCGCGGACTGGCGAAATCGCGGACTCGCGAACACTCGCAAAATCGCGGACTCGCGAACACTCGCGAAATCGCGGACTCGCGAACACTCGCGAAATCGCGGACTCGCGAACACTCCCGAAATTGCGGACTCGCGAACACCCGCGAAATCGCGGACTCGCGAACACCCGCGAAATCGCGGACTCGCGAACACTCGCGAAATCGCGGACTCGCGAACACTCGCGAAATCGCGGACTCGCGAAATCGCGGACTCGCAAACACTCCCGAAATCGCGAACTCGCGAACACTCCCGAAATCGCGGACTCGCGAACACTCGCGAAATCGCGGACTCGCGAACACTCCCGAAATTGCGGACTCGCGAACACCCGCGAAATCGCGGACTCGCGAACACCCGCGAAATCGCGGACTCGCGAACACTCGCGAAATCGCGGACTCGGGAACACTCGCGAAATCGCGGACTCGCGAAATCGCGGACTCGCAAACACTCCCGAAATCGCGAACTCGCGAACACTCCCGAAATCGCGGACTCGCGAAATCGCGGACTCGCGAACACTCGCAAAATCGCGGACTCGCGAACACTCGCGAAATCGCGGACTGGCGAACACTCGCGAAATCGCGGACTCGCGAACACCCGCGAAATCGCGGACTCACGAACACTCGCGAAATCGCGGACTCGCGAACACTCCCGAAATCGCGGACTCGCGAAATCGCGGACTCGCGAAAACTCGCAAAATCGCGGACTCGCGAACACTCGCGAAATCGCGGAGTCGCGAACACTCGCGAAATAGCGGACTCGCGAACACTCGCGATATCGCGGACTCGCGAACACTCCCGAAATCGCAAAATCGCGGACTCGCAAAATCGCGGACTCGCGAACACTCGCGAAATAGCGGACTCGCGAACACTCGCGATATCGCGGACTCGCGAACACTCCCGAAATCGCGAAATCGCGAACACCCGCGAAATCGCGGACTCGCGAACACTTGCGAAATCGCGGACTCGCGAACACTCGCGAAATCGCGGACTCGCGAACACTCCCGAAATCACAGACTCGCGAACACCCGCGAAATCGCGGACTCGCGAACACCCGCGAAATCGCGGACTCACGAACACTCGCGAAATCGCGGACTCGCGAACACTCCCGAAATCGCGGACTCGCGAAATCGCGGACTCGCGAAAACTCGCAAAATCGCGGACTCGCGAACACTCGCGAAATCGCGGAGTCGCGAACACTCGCGAAATCGCGGAGTCGCGAACACTCCCGAAATCGCGGACTCGCGAACACTCGCGAAATCGCGGACTCGCGAACACTCCCGAAATCGCGGACTCGCGAACACCCGCGAAATCGCGGACTCGAGAACACCCGCGAAATCGCGGACTCGCGAAATCGCGGACTCGCGAACACTCGCGAAATCGCGGACTCGGGAACACCCGCGAAATCGCGGACTCGCGAACACTCGCGAAATCGCGGGCTCGCGAACACTCGCGAAATCGCGGACTCGCGAAATCGCGGACTCGCGAACACTCGCAAAATCGCGGACTCGCGAACACCCGCGAAATCGCGGACTCGCGAAAACCCGCGAAATCGCGGACTCACGAAATCGCTGACTCACGAAATCGCGGATTCGCGAAAACTCCCGAAATCGCGGACTCGCGAACACCCGCGAAATCGCGGACTCGCGAAATCGCGGACTCGCGAACACTGGCAAAATCGCGCACTCGCGAACACTCCCGAAATCGCGGACTCGCGAACACTCGCGAAATCGCGGACTCGCGAACACTCGCGAAATCGCGGACTCGCGAAATCGCGGACTCGCGAACACTCCCGAAATGGCGGACTCGCGAACACTCGCGATATCGCGGACTCGCGAACACTCCCGAAATCGCGGACTCGCGAAATCGCGGACTCGCGAACACTCGCAAAATCGCGGACTCGCGAACACTCGCGAAATCGCGGACTGGCGAACACTCGCGAAATCGCGGACTCGCGAACACTCCCGAAATCGCGGACTCGCGAACACCCGCGAGACTCGCAAAATCGCGGACTCGCAAAATCGCGGACTCGCGAACACTCGCGAAATCGCGGACTCGCGAACACTCGCGATATCGCGGACTCGCGAACACTCCCGAAATCGCGAAATCGCGAACACCCGCGAAATCGCGGACTCGCGAACACTCGCGAAATCGCGGACTCGCGAACACTCGCGAAATCGCGGACTCGCGAACACTCCCGAAATCACAGACTCGCGAACACCCGCGAAATCGCGGACTCGCGAACACCCGCGAAATCGCGGACTCACGAACACTCGCGAAATCGCGGACTCGCGAACACTCCCGAAATCGCGGACTCGCGAAATCGCGGACTCGCGAACACTCGCAAAATCGCGGACTCGCGAACACTCGCGAAATCGCGGAGTCGCGAACACTCGCGAAATCGCGGAGTCGCGAACACTCCCGAAATCGCGGACTCGCGAACACTCGCGAAATCGCGGACTCGCGAACACTCCCGAAATCGCGGACTCGCGAACACCCGCGAAATCGCGGACTCGAGAACACCCGCGAAATCGCGGACTCGCGAAATCGCGGACTCGCGAACACTCGCGGACTCGCGAACACTCGCGAAATCGCGGACTCGGGAACACTCGCGAAATCGCGGGCTCGCGAACACTCGCGAAATCGCGAACACTCGCAAAATCGCGGACTCGCGAACACTCGCAAAATCGCGGACTCGCGAACACCCGCGAAATCGCGGACTCGCGAACACCCGCGAAATCGCGGACTCACGAAATCGCTGACTCACGAAATCGCGGATTCGCGAAAACTCCCGAAATCGCGGACTCGCGAACACCCGCGAAATCGCGGACTCGCGAAATCGCGGACTCGCGAACACTGGCAAAATCGCGCACTCGCGAACACTCCCGAAATCGCGGACTCGCGAACACTCGCGAAATCGCGGACTCGCGAACACTCGCGAAATCGCGGACTCGCGAAAACTCGCGAAATCGCGGACTCGCGAAATCGCGGACTCGCGAACACTCCCGAAATGGCGGACTCGCGAACACTCGCGATATCGCGGACTCGCGAACACTCCCGAAATCGCGAAATCGCGAACACCCGCGAAATCGCGGACTCGCGAACACTCGCGAAATCGCGGACTCGCGAACACTCCCGAAATCACAGACTCGCGAACACCCGCGAAATCGCGGACTCGCGAACACCCGCGAAATCGCGGACTCGCGAACTCTCGCGAAATCGCGGACTCGCAAAATCGCGGACTCGCGAAATCTCGCGAAATCGCGGACTCGCGAACACTCGCGAAATCGCGGACTGGCGAAAAATCCCGAAATCGCGAAATCGCGAACACCCGCGAAATCGCGGACTCGCGAACACTCGCGAAATCGTGGACTCGCGAACACTCGCGAAATTGCGGACTCGCGAACACTCGCGAAATTGCGGACTGGCGAACAATCCCGAAATCGCGAAATCGCGAACACCCACGAAATCGCGGACTCGCGAACACTCGCGAAATCGCGGACTCGCGAACACTCCCGAAATCACAGACTCGCGAACACCCGCGAAATCGCGGACTCGCGAACACTCCCGAAATCGCGGACTCGCGAAATCGCGGACTCGCGAACACTCGCAAAATCGCGGACTCGCGAACACTCGCGAAATCGCGGACTGGCGAACAATCCCGAAATCGCGAAATCGCGAACACCCGCGAAATCGCGGACTCGCGAATACTCGCGAAATCGCGGACTCGCGAACACTTCCGAAATTTCGGACTCGCGAACACTCGCGAAATCGTGGACTCGCGAACACTCGCGAAATTGCGGACTCGCGAACACTCGCGAAATTGCGGACTGGCGAACAATCCCGAAATCGCGAAATCGCGAACACCCACGAAATCGCGGACTCGCGAACACCCGCGAAATCGCGGACTCGCGAAATCGCGGACTCGCGAACACTCGCGAACACCCGCGAAATCGCGGACTCGCGAAATCGCGGACTCGCGAACACTCGCAAAATCGCGGACTCACCAACACTCGCGAAATCGCGGACTCGCGAACACTCGCGAAATCGCGGACTCGCGAACACTCCCGAAATCGCGGACTCGCGAACACCCGCGAAATCGCGGACTCGCGAACACCCGCGAAATCGCGGACTCGCGAAATCGCGGACTCGCGAACACTCGCGAAATCGCGGACTCGCGAACACTCCCGAAATCGCGGACTCGCGAACACTCGCGAAATCGCGGACTCGCGAACACTCCCGAAATCACAGACTCGCGAACACCCGCGAAATCGCGGACTCGCGAACACCCGCGATATCGCGGACTCGCGAACTCTCGCGAAATCGCGGACTCGCAAAATCGCGGACTCGCGAAATCTCGCGAAATCGCGGACTCGCGAACACTCGCGAAATCGCGGACTGGCGAAAAATCCCGAAATCGCGAAATCGCGAACACCCGCGAAATCGCGGACTCGCGAACACTCGCGAAATCGTGGACTCGCGAACACTCGCGAAATTGCGGACTCGCGAACACTCGCGAAATTGCGGACTGGCGAACAATCCCGAAATCGCGAAATCGCGAACACCCACGAAATCGCGGACTCGCGAACACTCGCGAAATCGCGGACTCGCGAAATCGCGGACTCGCGAACACTCGCGAAATCGCGGACTCGCGAACACTCCCGAAATCACAGACTCGCGAACACCCGCGAAATCGCGGACTCGCGAACACCCGCGATATCGCGGACTCGCGAACTCTCGCGAAATCGCGGACTCGCAAAATCGCGGACTCGCGAAATCTCGCGAAATCGCGGACTCGCGAACACTCGCGAAATCGCGGACTGGCGAAAAATCCCGAAATCGCGAAATCGCGAACACCCGCGAAATCGCGGACTCGCGAACACTCGCGAAATCGTGGACTCGCGAACACTCGCGAAATTGCGGACTCGCGAACACTCGCGAAATTGCGGACTGGCGAACAATCCCGAAATCGCGAAATCGCGAACACCCACGAAATCGCGGACTCGCGAACACCCGCGAAATCGCGGACTCGCGAAATCGCGGACTCGCGAACACTCGCGAAATCGCGGACTCGCGAACACTCCCGAAATCGCGGACTCGCGAACACTCGCGAAATCGCGGACTCGCGAACACTCCCGAAATCACAGACTCGCGAACACCCGCGAAATCGCGGACTCGCGAACACCCGCGATATCGCGGACTCGCGAACTCTCGCGAAATCGCGGACTCGCAAAATCGCGGACTCGCGAAATCTCGCGAAATCGCGGACTCGCGAACACTCGCGAAATCGCGGACTGGCGAAAAATCCCGAAATCGCGAAATCGCGAACACCCGCGAAATCGCGGACTCGCGAACACTCGCGAAATCGTGGACTCGCGAACACTCGCGAAATTGCGGACTCGCGAACACTCGCGAAATTGCGGACTGGCGAACAATCCCGAAATCGCGAAATCGCGAACACCCACGAAATCGCGGACTCGCGAACACTCGCGAAATCGCGGACTCGCGAACACTCCCGAAATCACAGACTCGCGAACACCCGCGAAATCGCGGACTCGCGAACACTCCCGAAATCGCGGACTCGCGAAATCGCGGACTCGCGAACACTCGCAAAATCGCGGACTCGCGAACACTCGCGAAATCGCGGACTGGCGAACAATCCCGAAATCGCGAAATCGCGAACACCCGCGAAATCGCGGACTCGCGAATACTCGCGAAATCGCGGACTCGCGAACACTCCCGAAATCGCGGACTCGCGAACACTCGCGAAATCGTGGACTCGCGAACACTCGCGAAATTGTGGACTCGCGAACACTCGCGAAATTGCGGACTGGCGAACAATCCCGAAATCGCGAAATCGCGAACACCCGCGAAATCGCGGACTCGCGAACACCCGCGAAATCGCGGACTCGCGAAATCGCGGACTCGCGAACACTCGCGAAATCGTGGACTCGCGAACACTCGCGAAATTGCGGACTCGCGAACAATCGCGAAATTGCGGACTGGCGAACAATCCCGAAATCGCGAAATCGCGACCACCCGCGAAATCGCGGACTCGCGAACACCCGCGAAATCGCGAACACCCGCGAAATCGCGGACTCGCGAACACCCGCGAAATCGCGGACTCGCGAAATCGCGGACTGGCGAACAATCCCGAAATCGCGGACTCGCAAACACTCGCGAAATCGCGGACTGGCGAAATCGCGGACTCGCGAACACTCGCAAAATCGCGGACTCGCGAACACACGCGAAATCGCGGACTGGCGAACACTCGCGAAATCGCGGACTCGCGAACACTCCCGAAATTGCGGACTCGCGAACACCCGCGAAATCGCGGACTCGCGAACACCCGCAAAATCGCGGACTCGCGAAATCTCGCGAAATCGCGGACTCGCGAACACTCGCGAAATCGCGGACTGGCGAAAAATCCCGAAATCGCGAAATCGCGAACACCCGCGAAATCGCGGACTCGCGAACACTCGCGAAATCGTGGACTCACGAACACCCGCGAAATCGCGGACTCGCGAACACTCCCGAAATCGCGGACTCGCGAAATCGCGGACTCGCGAACACTCGCAAAATCGCGGACTCGCGAACACTCGCGAAATCGCGGACTGGCGAACAATCCCGAAATCGCGAAATCGCGAACACCCGCGAAATCGCGGACTCGCGAATACTCGCGAAATCGCGGACTCGCGAACACTTCCGAAATCGCGGACTCGCGAACACTCGCGAAATCGTGGACTCGCGAACACTCGCGAAATTGCGGACTCGCGAACACTCGCGAAATTGCGGACTCGCGAACACTCGCGAAATTGCGGACTGGCGAACAATCCCGAAATCGCGAAATCGCGAACACCCACGAAATCGCGGACTCGCGAACACCCGCGAAATCGCGGACTCGCGAAATCGCGGACTCGCGAACACTCGCGAACACCCGCGAAATCGCGGACTCGCGAAATCGCGGACTCGCGAACACTCGCAAAATCGCGGACTCACCAACACTCGCGAAATCGCGGACTCGCGAACACTCGCGAAATCGCGGACTCGCGAACACTCCCGAAATCGCGGACTCGCGAACACCCGCGAAATCGCGGACTCGCGAACACCCGCGAAATCGCGGACTCGCGAAATCGCGGACTCGCGAACACTCGCGAAATCGCGGACTCGCGAACACTCCCGAAATCGCGGACTCGCGAACACTCGCGAAATCGCGGACTCGCGAACACTCCCGAAATCACAGACTCGCGAACACCCGCGAAATCGCGGACTCGCGAACACCCGCGAAATCGCGGACTCGCGAACTCTCGCGAAATCGCGGACTCGCAAAATCGCGGACTCGCGAAATCTCGCGAAATCGCGGACTCGCGAACACTCGCGAAATCGCGGACTGGCGAAAAATCCCGAAATCGCGAAATCGCGAACACCCGCGAAATCGCGGACTCGCGAACACTCGCGAAATCGTGGACTCGCGAACACTCGCGAAATTGCGGACTCGCGAACACTCGCGAAATTGCGGACTGGCGAACAATCCCGAAATCGCGAAATCGCGAACACCCACGAAATCGCGGACTCGCGAACACTCGCGAAATCGCGGACTCGCGAACACTCCCGAAATCACAGACTCGCGAACACCCGCGAAATCGCGGACTCGCGAACACTCCCGAAATCGCGGACTCGCGAAATCGCGGACTCGCGAACACTCGCAAAATCGCGGACTCGCGAACACTCGCGAAATCGCGGACTGGCGAACAATCCCGAAATCGCGAAATCGCGAACACCCGCGAAATCGCGGACTCGCGAATACTCGCGAAATCGCGGACTCGCGAACACTCCCGAAATCGCGGACTCGCGAACACTCGCGAAATCGTGGACTCGCGAACACTCGCGAAATTGCGGACTCGCGAACACTCGCGAAATTGCGGACTGGCGAACAATCCCGAAATCGCGAAATCGCGAACACCCACGAAATCGCGGACTCGCGAACACCCGCGAAATCGCGGACTCGCGAAATCGCGGACTCGCGAACACTCGCGAACACCCGCGAAATCGCGGACTCGCGAAATCGCGGACTCGCGAACACTCGCAAAATCGCGGACTCACCAACACTCGCGAAATCGCGGACTCGCGATCACCCGCGAAATCACGGACTCGCGAACACCCGCGAAATAGCGGACTCGCGAACTCGTGGACTCGCGAAATCGCGGACTCGCGAACACTCCCGAAATCGCGGACTCGCGAACAACCGCGAAATCGCGAACAACCGCGAAATCGCGGACTCGCGAAATCGCGGACTCGCGAACACTCCCGAAATCGCGGACTCGCGAACACCCGCGAAATCGCGGACTCGCGAAATCACGGACTCGCGAAATCGCGGACTCGCGAAAACCCGCGAAATCGCTGACTCGCGAAATCGCGGACTCGCGAACACTCGCGAAATCGCGGACTCGCGAAATTCCGGACTCGCGAACACTCCCGAAATCGCGGACTCGCGAACACCCGCGAAATCGCGGACTTGCGAACACCCGCGAAATCGCGGACTCGCGAACACTCGCAAAATCGCGGACTCGCGAACACCGGCGAAATCGCGGACTCGCGAAATCACGGACTCGCGAACACCCGCGAAATCACGGACTCGCGAAATCGCGGACTCGCGAACACTCCCGAAATCGCGGACTCGCGAACAACCGCAAAATCGCGGACTCGCGAACACTCGCGAAATCGCGGACTCGCGAAAACTCCCGAAAGTGTGGACTCGCGAACACCCGCGCAATTGCGGACTCGCGAAATCGCGGACTAGCGAAATCGCGGACTCGCGAACACTCGCGAAATCGCGGACTCGCGAACACTCCCGAAATCGCGGACTCCCGAAATCGCGGACTCGCCTACTCGCGAAATCACGGACTCGCGAAATCGCGGACTCGCGAACACTCCCGAAATCGCGGACTCGCGAACACCCGCGAAATCGCGGACTCGCGATCACCCGCGAAATCACGGACTCGCGAACACCCGCGAAATAGCGGACTCGCGAACTCGTGGACTCGCGAAATCGCGGACTCGCGAACACTCCCGAAATCGCGGACTCGCGAACACCCGCAAAATCGCGGACTCGCGAACACTCGCGAAATCGCGGACTCGCGAACACTCCCGAAATCGCGGACTCGGGAACACTCCCGAAATCGCGGACTCGCGAAATCACGGACTCGCGAAATCGTGGACTCGCGAACACTCGCGAACCCTCCCGAAATTGCGGACTCGCGAACACCCGCGAAATCGCGGACTCGCGAAATCGCGGACTCGCGAACACTCCTGAAATCGCGGACTCGCGAACACCCGCGAAATCGCGGACTCGCGAACACCCGCGAAATCGCGGACTCGCGAACACACGCGAAATCGCGGACTCGCGAAATCACGGACTCGCGAACACCCGCGAAATAGCGGACTCGCGAAATCACGGACTCGCGAAATCACGGACTCGCGAACACTCCCGAAATCGCGGACTCGCGAACATCCGCGAAATCGCGAACAACCGCGAAATCGCGGACTCGCGAAATCGCGGACTCGCGAACACTCCCGAAATCGCGGACTCGCGAAAACTCGCGAAATCGCGGACTCGCGAAATCACGGACTCGCGAAATCGCGGACTCGCGAAATCACGGACTCGCGAATTTTTTTAAAAAAATTTAATTTTTAAATTTTTAACATGAAATTTTTTTTACACCATTTTTCATGTTTTAGGCATAAAACTATAGTCTCATGTATTTTTTCATTTTCCACAAAAAAATTTTTTCAACATTAATAATTTTTTTGAGAATTTTTCATGTTTTAGTCATGAGACTATAGGTTTACCTTTTTTTTCATTTTCTACGAAAAACATTTTTTCAACATTAATCATTTTTTTGAGAATTTTTCATGTTTTACTCATGAGACTACAGTTTTACCTATTTTTTCATTTTCCACGGAAAAACATTTTTCAAAATGAAATTTTTTTTTCAGAATTTTTCATGTTTTACTCATAAGACGATGGCTTTACCTTTTGTTTCATTTTCCACAAAAAACATTTTTTCAAAATTAATAATTTTTTTGAGAATTTTTCATGTTTTAGTCATGAGACTATAGTTTTACCTATTTTTTCATTTTCCACGGAAAAACATTTTTCAACATGAAATTTTTTTTGAGAATTTTTCATCTTTTACTCATAAGACGATAGTTTTACCTATTTTTTCATTTTCCACAATAAAATTTTTTTCAACATTAATCATTTTTTTGAGAATTTCTCATGTTTTAGTCATGAGACTATAGTTTTACCTATTTTTTAGGCATGTTTCATGTTTTAGTCATGAGACTATAGGTTTACCTATTTTTTCATTTTCCACGACAAACATTTTTTCAACATTAATCATTTTTTTGAGAATTTTTCATGTTTTAGTCATGAGACTACAGTTTTACCTTTTTTTTCATTTTCCACGGAAAAACATTTTTCAACATAACATTTTTTTTCAACATTTTTCATGTTTTACTCATAAGACTATAGTTTTACCTATTTTTTTATTTTCCATGGAAAAACATTTTTCAACATTAATCATTTTTTTGAGAATTTTTCATGTTTTACTCATGAGACGATGGCTTTACCAATTTTTTCATTTTCCACTAAAAAAATTTTTTCAACATAAAATTTTTTTTTGAGAATTTTTCATGTTTTAGTCATGAACTATAGTTTTACCTATTTTTTCATTTTCCACCGAAAAACATTTTTCAAAATGAAATTTTTTTTTCAGAATTTTTCATGTTTTAGTCATGAGACTATAGTTTTACCTATTTTTTCATTTTCCATGGAAAATTTTTTTTTCAACATTAATAATTTTTTGGAGAATTTTTCATGTTTTACTCATAAGACGATAGTTTTACCTATTTTTTCATTTTCCACTAAAAACATTTTTTCAACATTAATAATTTTTTTGAGAATTTTTCATGTTTTAGTCATGAGACTATAGGTTATCCTTTTTTTTCATTTTCCATTGAAAAAAAATTTTTAACATGAAATTTTTTTTACCCCATTTTTCATGTTTTAGGCATAAAACTATAGTCTCATGTATTTTTTCATTTTCCACTAAAAAATTTTTTCAACATTAATAATTTTTATGAGAATTTTTCATGTTTTAGTCATGAGACTATAGGTTTACCTTTTTTTTCATTTTCTACGAAAAACATTTTTTCAACATTAATAATTTTTTTGAGAATTTTTCATGTTTTACTCATGAGACTACAGTTTTACCTATTTTTTCATTTTCCACGGAAAAACATTTTTCAAAATGAAATTTTTTTTTCAGAATTTTTCATGTTTTACTCATAAGACGATGGCTTTACCTTTTTTTTCATTTTCCACAAAAAACATTTTTTCAAAATTAATAATTTTTTTGAGAATTTTTCATGTTTTAGTCATGAGACTATAGTTTTACCTATTTTTTCATTTTCCACGGAAAAACATTTTTCAACATGAAATTTTTTTTGAGAATTTTTCATCTTTTACTCATAAGACGATAGTTTTACCTATTTTTTCATTTTCCACAATAAAAATTTTTTCAACATTAATCATTTTTTTGAGAATTTCTCATGTTTTAGTCATGAGACTATAGTTTTACCTATTTTTTAGGCATGTTTCATGTTTTAGTCATGAGACTATAGGTTTACCTATTTTTTCATTTTCCACGACAAACATTTTTTCAACATTAATCATTTTTTTGAGAATTTTTCATGTTTTAGTCATGAGACTACAGTTTTACCTTTTTTTTCATTTTCCACGGAAAAACATTTTTCAACATAACATTTTTTTTCAACATTTTTCATGTTTTACTCATAAGACTATAGTTTTACCTATTTTTTTATTTTCCATGGAAAAACATTTTTCAACATTAATCATTTTTTTGAGAATTTTTCATGTTTTACTCATGAGACGATGGCTTTACCAATTTTTTCATTTTCCACTAAAAAAATTTTTTCAACATAAAATTTTTTTTTGAGAATTTTTCATGTTTTAGTCATGAACTATAGTTTTACCTATTTTTTCATTTTCCACCGAAAAACATTTTTCAAAATGACATTTTTTTTTCAGAATTTTTCATGTTTTAGTCATGAGACTATAGTTTTACCTATTTTTTCATTTTCCATGGAAAAATTTTTTTTCAACATTAATAATTTTTTGGAGAATTTTTCATGTTTTACTCATAAGACGATAGTTTTACCTATTTTTTCATTTTCCACTAAAAACATTTTTTCAACATTAATAATTTTTTTGAGAATTTTTCATGTTTTAGTCATGAGACTATAGGTTATCCTTTTTTTTCATTTTCCATTGAAAAAAAATTTTTAACATGAAATTTTTTTTACCCCATTTTTCATGTTTTAGGCATAAAACTATAGTCTCATGTATTTTTTCATTTTCCACTAAAAAAAATTTTCAACATTAATAATTTTTATGAGAATTTTTCATGTTTTAGTCATGAGACTATAGGTTTACCTTTTTTTTCATTTTCTACGAAAAACATTTTTTCAACATTAATCATTTTTTTGAGAATTTTTCATGTTTTACTCATGAGACTACAGTTTTACCTATTTTTTCATTTTCCACGGAAAAACATTTTTCAAAATGAAATTTTTTTTTCAGAATTTTTCATGTTTTACTCATAAGACGATGGCTTTACCTATTTTTTCATTTTCCACGGAAAAACATTTTTCAACATAAAAATTTTTTTTGAGAATTTTTCAGGTTTCAGTCATGAGACTATAGCTTTACCTTTTTTTTCATTTTCCACGGAAAAACATTTTTCAACATAAAATCTTTTTTCAACATTTTTCATGTTTTAGGCATAAAACTATAGTCTCATGTATTTTTTCATTAACCACAAAAATTTTTTCAACATTAATAATTTTTTTGGGAATTTTTCATGTTTTACTCATAAGACGATGGCTTTACCTATTTTTTCATTTTCCACAAAAAAAATTTTTTTAACATAAAATTTTTTTTTGAGAATTTTTCAGGTTTCAGTCATGAGACTATAGTTTTACCTATTTTTTCATTTTCCACGGAAAAACATTTTTCAACATGAAATTTTTTTTTCAGAATTTTTCATGTTTGACTCATAAGACGATGGCTTTACCTATTTTTTCATTTTCCACGAAAAACATTTTTTCAACATTAATCATTTTTTTGAGAATTTTTCATGTTTTAGTCATGAGACTATAGTTTTACCTATTTTTTCATTTTCCACGGAAAAACATTTTTCAACATAAAATCTTTTTTCAACATTTTTCATGTTTTAGGCATAAAACTATAGTCTCATGTATTTTTTCATTAACCACAAAAATGTTTTCAACATTAATAATTTTTTTGGGAATTTTTCATGTTTTACTCATAAGACGATGGCTTTACCTATTTTTTCATTTTCCACTAAAAAAAATTTTTTAACATAAAAATTTTTTTGGAGAATTTTTCAGGTTTCAGTCATGAGACTATAGTTTTACCTATTTTTTCATTTTCCACGGAAAAACATTTTTCAACATGAAATTTTTTTTTCAGAATTTTTCATGTTTGACTCATAAGACGATGGCTTTACCTTTTGTTTCATTTTCCTCAAAAAACATTTTTTCAAAATTAATCATTTTTTTGAGAATTTTTCATGTTTTAGTCATGAGACTATAGTTTTACCTATTTTTTCATTTTCCACGGAAAAACATTTTTCAACATGAAATTTTTTTTGAGAATTTTTCATCTTTTACTCATAAGACGATAGTTTTACCTATTTTTTCATTTTCCACAATAAAATTTTTTTCAACATTAATCATTTTTTTGAGAATTTCTCATGTTTTAGTCATGAGACTATAGTTTTACCTATTTTTTAGGCATGTTTCATGTTTTAGTCATGAGACTATAGGTTTACCTATTTTTTCATTTTCCACGACAAACATTTTTTCAACATTAATCATTTTTTTGAGAATTTTTCATGTTTTAGTCATGAGACTACAGTTTTACCTTTTTTTTCATTTTCCACGGAAAAACATTTTTCAACATAACATTTTTTTTCAACATTTTTCATGTTTTACTCATAAGACTATAGTTTTACCTATTTTTTTATTTTCCATGGAAAAACATTTTTCAACATTAATCATTTTTTTGAGAATTTTTCATGTTTTACTCATGAGACGATGGCTTTACCAATTTTTTCATTTTCCACTAAAAAAATTTTTTCAACATAAAATTTTTTTTTGAGAATTTTTCATGTTTTAGTCATGAACTATAGTTTTACCTATTTTTTCATTTTCCACCGAAAAACATTTTTCAAAATGAAATTTTTTTTTCAGAATTTTTCATGTTTTAGTCATGAGACTATAGTTTTACCTATTTTTTGATTTTCCATGGAAAAATTTTTTTTCAACATTAATAATTTTTTGGAGAATTTTTCATGTTTTACTCATAAGACGATAGTTTTACCTATTTTTTCATTTTCCACTAAAAACATTTTTTCAACATTAATAATTTTTTTGAGAATTTTTCATGTTTTAGTCATGAGACTATAGGTTATCCTTTTTTTTCATTTTCCATTGAAAAAAAATTTTTAACATGAAATTTTTTTTACCCCATTTTTCATGTTTTAGGCATAAAACTATAGTCTCATGTATTTTTTCATTTTCCACTAAAAAATTTTTTCAACATTAATAATTTTTATGAGAATTTTTCATGTTTTAGTCATGAGACTATAGGTTTACCTTTTTTTTCATTTTCTCCAAAAAACATTTTTTCAACATAAAATCTTTTTTCAACATTTTTCATGTTTTAGGCATAAAACTAGTCTCATGTATTTTTTCATTAACCACAAAAATTTTTTCAACATTAATAATTTTTTTGAGAATTTTTCATGTTTTACTCATAAGACGATGGCTTTACCTATTTTTTCATTTTCCACGGAAAAACATTTTTCAACATAACATTTTTTTTTCAGAATTTTTCATATTTTACTCATAAGACCATGGCTTTACCTATTTTTTCATTTTCCACGAAAAACATTTTTTCAACATTAATCATTTTTTTGAGAATTTTTCATGTTTTAGTCATGAGACTATAGTTTTACGTATTTTTTCATTTTCCACGGAAAAACATTTTTCAACATAAAATCTTTTTTCAACATTTTTCATGTTTTAGGCATAAAACTAGTCTCATGTATTTTTTCATTAACCACAAAAATTTTTTCAACATTAATAATTTTTTTTGAGAATTTTTCATGTTTTAGTCATGAGACTATAGTTTTACCTATTTTTTCATTTTCCATGGAAAAATTTTTTTTCAACATTAATAATTTTTTGGAGAATTTTTCATGTTTTACTCATAAGACGATAGTTTTACCTATTTTTTCATTTTCCACTAAAAACATTTTTTCAACATTAATAATTTTTTTGAGAATTTTTCATGTTTTAGTCATGAGACTATAGGTTATCCTTTTTTTTCATTTTCCATTGAAAAAAAATTTTTAACATGAAATTTTTTTTACCCCATTTTTCATGTTTTAGGCATAAAACTATAGTCTCATGTATTTTTTCATTTTCCACTAAAAAAAATTTTCAACATTAATAATTTTTATGAGAATTTTTCATGTTTTAGTCATGAGACTATAGGTTTACCTTTTTTTTCATTTTCTACGAAAAACATTTTTTCAACATTAATCATTTTTTTGAGAATTTTTCATGTTTTACTCATGAGACTACAGTTTTACCTATTTTTTCATTTTCCACGGAAAAACATTTTTCAAAATGAAATTTTTTTTTCAGAATTTTTCATGTTTTACTCATAAGACGATGGCTTTACCTATTTTTTCATTTTCCACGGAAAAACATTTTTCAACATAAAAATTTTTTTTGAGAATTTTTCAGGTTTCAGTCATGAGACTATAGCTTTACCTTTTTTTTCATTTTCCACGGAAAAACATTTTTCAACATAAAATCTTTTTTCAACATTTTTCATGTTTTAGGCATAAAACTATAGTCTCATGTATTTTTTCATTAACCACAAAAATTTTTTCAACATTAATAATTTTTTTGGGAATTTTTCATGTTTTACTCATGAGACGATGGCTTTACCAATTTTTTCATTTTCCACTAAAAAAATTTTTTCAACATAAAATTTTTTTTTGAGAATTTTTCATGTTTTAGTCATGAACTATAGTTTTACCTATTTTTTCATTTTCCACCGAAAAACATTTTTCAAAATGAAATTTTTTTTTCAGAATTTTTCATGTTTTACTCATAAGACGATGGCTTTACCTATTTTTTCATTTTCCATGGAAAAATTTTTTTTCAACATTAATAATTTTTTGGAGAATTTTTCAGGTTTTACTCATAAGACGATAGTTTTACCTATTTTTTCATTTTCCACTAAAAACATTTTTTCAACATTAATAATTTTTTTGAGAATTTTTCATGTTTTAGTCATGAGACTATGGGTTTTCCTTTTTTTTCATTTTCCATGGAAAAAAAATTTTTAACATGAAATTTTTTTTACACCATTTTTCATGTTTTAGGCATAAAACTATAGTCTCATGTATTTTTTCATTTTCCACTAAAAATTTTTTTCAACATTAATAATTTTTTTGAGAATTTTTCATGTTTTAGTCATGAGACTATAGGTTTACCTTTTTTTTCATTTTCTACGAAAAACATTTTTTCAACATTAATCATTTTTTTGAGAATTTTTCATGTTTTACTCATAAGACGATAGTTTTACCAATTTTTTCATTTTCCACTAAAAAATTTTTTTCAACATTAAAATTTTTTTTGAGAATTTTTAATGTTTTAGTCATGAGACTACAGTTTTACCTATTTTTTCATTTTCCACGGAAAAACATTTTTCAAAATGAAATTTTTTTTTCAGAATTTTTCATGTTTTACTCATAAGACGATGGCTTTACCTATTTTTTCATTTTCCACGAAAAACATTTTTTCAACATTAATCATTTTTTTGAGAATTTTTCATGTTTTAGTCATGAGACTATAGTTTTACCTATTTTTTCATTTTCCACGGAAAAACATTTTTCAACATAACATTTTTTTTTCAGAATTTTTCATATTTTACTCATGAGACGATGGCTTTACCTATTTTTTCATTTTCCACGAAAAACATTTTTTCAACATTAATCATTTTTTTGAGAATTTTTCATGTTTTAGTCATGAGACTATAGTTTTACCTATTTTTTCATTTTCCACGGAAAAACATTTTTCAACATAAAATCTTTTTTCAACATTTTTCATGTTTTAGGCATAAAACTATAGTCTCATGTATTTTTTCATTAACCACAAAAAATTTTTCAACATTAATAATTTTTTTGAGAATTTTTCATGTTTTACTCATAAGACGATGGCTTTACCTATTTTTTCATTTTCCACTAAAAAAAATTTTTCAACATAAAATTTTTTTTTGAGAATTTTTCAGGTTTCAGTCATGAGACTATAGTTTTACCTATTTTTTCATTTTCCACGGAAAAACATTTTTCAACATGAAATTTTTTTTTCAGAATTTTTCATGTTTGACTCATAAGACGATGGCTTTACCTTTTTTTTCATTTTCCACAAAAAACATTTTTTCAAAATTAATAATTTTTTTGAGAATTTCTCATGTTTTAGTCATGAGACTATAGTTTTACCTATTTTTTCATTTTCCACGGAAAAACATTTTTCAACATGAAATTTTTTTTGAGAATTTTTCATCTTTTACTCATAAGACGATAGTTTTACCTATTTTTTCATTTTCCACGAAAAACATTTTTTCAACATTAATAATTTTTTTGAGAATTTTTCATGTTTTTGTCATGAGACTATAGTTTTACCTTTTTCTTCATTTTCCACGGAAAAACATTTTTCAATATGAAATTTTTTTTGAGAATTTTTCATGTTTTTGTCATGAGACTACAGTTTTGCCTATTTTTTCATTTTCCACTAAAAACATTTTTTCAACATTAATCATTTTTTTGAGAATTTTTCATGTTTTAGTCATGAGACTATAGTTTTACCTATTTTTTCATTTTCCACGGAAAAACATTTTTCAACATGAAATTTTTTTTGGAGAATTTTTCATGTTTTAGTCATGAGACTATAGGTTTACCTTTTTTTTCATTTTCCACAAAAATTTTTTTTTAGAGAATTTTTCATTTTTTTTGAGAATTTTTCATGTTTTTGTCATGAGACTACAGTTTTACCTATTTTTTCATTTTCCACGAAAAACATTTTTTCAACATTAATCATTTTTTTGAGAATTTTTCATGTTTTAGTCATGAGACTATAGTTTTACCTATTTTTTCATTTTCCACGGAAAAACATTTTTCAACATGAAATTTTTTTTGGAGAATTTTTCATGTTTTAGTCATGAGACTATAGGTTTACCTTTTTTTTCATTTTCCACAAAAATTTTTTTTTAGAGAATTTTTCATTTTTTTTGAGAATTTTTCATGTTTTACTCATAAGACGATAGTTTTACCTATTTTTTCATTTTCCACGAAAAACATTTTTTCAACATCAATCATTTTTTTGAGAATTTTTCATGTTTTACTCATAAGACTATAGTTTTACCTATTTTTTCATTTTCCATGGAAAAACATTTTTTAATATAACATTTTTTTTCAACATTTATCATGTTTTAGGCATAAAACTATAGTCTCATGTATTTTTTCATTTTCCACTAAAATTTTTTTTTAACATTAATAATTTTTTTGAGAATTTTTCATGTTTTACTCATGAGACGATAATTTTACCTATTTCTTCATTTTCCACTAAAAACATTTTTTCAACATAAATAATTTTTTTGAGAATTTTTCATGTTTTAGTCATGAGACTATAGGTTTACCTTTTTTTTCATTTTCCAGGAAAAACATTTTTTCAACATTAATAATTTTTTTGAGAATTTTTCATGTTTTACTCATGAGACGATGGCTTTACCAATTTTTTCATTTTCCACTAAAAAAAATGTTTCAACATGAAAATTTTTTTTGAGAATTTTTCATGTTTTAGTCATGAGACTATAGTTTTACCTATTTTTTCATTTTCCACCGAAAAACATTTTTCAAAATGAAATTTTTTTTTCCGAATTTTTCATGTTTACTCATGAGACGATGGCTTTACCCATTTTTTCATTTTCCACCAAAAAAATTTTTTCAACATAAAATTTTTTTTTGAGAATTTTTCAGGTTTTACTCATAACACGATAGTTTTACCTATTTTTTCATTTTCCACGAAAAACATTTTTTCAACATGAATCATTTTTTTGAGAATTTTTCATGTTTTAGTCATGAGACTATAGTTTTACCTATTTTTTCATTTTCCACGGAAAAACATTTTTCAAAATGAAATTTTTTTTTCAGAATTTTTCATGTTTTACTCATAAGACGATGGCTTTACCTATTTTTTCATTTTCCACGGAAAAACATTTTTCAACATAACATTTTTTTTTCAGAATTTTTCATGTTTTACTCATAAGACGATGGCTTTACCTATTTTTTCATTTTCCACGAAAAACATTTTTTCAACATTAATCATTTTTTTGAGAATTTTTCATGTTTTAGTCATGAGACTATAGTTTTACCTATTTTTTCATTTTCCACGAAAAACATTTTTTCAACATTAATCATTTTTTTGAGAATTTTTCATGTTTTTCTCATAAGACGATAGTTTTACCTTTTTCTTCATTTTCCACGGAAAAACATTTTTTCAACATCAATCATTTTTTTGAGAATTTTTCATGTTTTAGTCATGAGACTATAGTTTTACCTATTTTTTCATTTTCCATGGAAAAATTTTTTTTCAACATTAATAATTTTTTGGAGAATTTTTCATGTTTTACTCATAAGACGATAGTTTTACCTATTTTTTCATTTTCCACAAAAAATTTTTTTCAACATTAATAATTTTTTTGAGAATTTTTCATGTTTTAGTCATGAGACTATAGGTTTACCTTTTTTTTCATTTTCTACGAAAAACATTTTTTCAACATTAATCATTTTTTTGAGAATTTTTAATGTTTTAGTAATGAGACTACAGTTTTACCTATTTTTTCATTTTCTACGAAAAACATTTTTTCAACATTAATCATTTTTTTGAGAATTTTTAATGTTTTACTCATAAGACGACAGTTTTACCTATTTTTTCATTTTCCACGGAAAACATTTTTTCAACATTAATCATTTTTTTGAGAATTTTTCATGTTTTAGTCATGAGACTACAGTTTTACCTATTTTTTCATTTTCCACTAAAAACATTTTTTTTAAAAATTAATAATTTTTTTGAGAATTTTTCATGTTTTTTTCATGAGACTATAGTTTTACCTTTTTCTTCATTTTCCACGGAAAAACATTTTTCAAAATGAATTTTTTTTTGAACATTTTTCATGTTTTACTCATAAGACGATAGTTTTACCTATTTTTTCATTTTCCATGGAAAAACATTTTTTAACATGAATTTTTTTTTCAACATTTTTCATGTTTTAGGCATAAAACTATAGTCTCATGTATTTTTTCATTTTCCACTAAAAATTTTTTTCAACATTAATAATTTTTTGGACAATTTTTCATGTTTTACTCATAAGACGATAGTTTTACCTATTTTTTCATTTTCCACTAAAAACATTTTTTCAACATTAATAATTTTATTGAGAATTTTTCATGTTTCAGTCATGACACTATAGGTTTACCTTTTTTTTCATTTTCCACGAAAAACATTTTTTCAACATTAATCATTTTTTTGAGAATTTTTCATGTTTTAGTCATGAGACTATAGTTTTACCTATTTTTTCATTTTCCACGGAAAAACATTTAACACAAATTTTTTTTTGAGAATTTTTCATGTTTGACTCATAAGACGATGGCTTTACCTTTTTTTTCATTTTCCACAAAACATTTTTTCAACATTAATAATTTTTTTGAGAATTTTTCATGTTTTAGTCATGAGACGATGGCTTTACCTATTTTTTCATTTTCCATGGAAAAACATTTTTCAACATAAAATTTTTTTTCAACATTTTTCATGTTTTAGGCATAAAACTATAGTCTCATGTATTTTTTCATTTTCCACTAAAAATTTTTTGAACATGAAAATTTTTTTTGAGAATTTTTCATGTTTTACTCATAAGACGATAGTTTTACCTATTTTTCATTTTCCACGAAAAACATTTTTTCAACTTTAATCATTTTTTTGAGAATTTTTCATGTTTTAGTCATGAGACTACAGTTTTACCTATTTTTTCATTTTCCACGGAAAAACATTTTTCAACATACAATCTTTTTTCAACATTTTTCATGTTTTAGGCATAAAACTATAGTCTCATGTATTTTTTCATTAACCACAAAACATTTTTTTCAACATTAATAATTTTTTTGAGAATTTTTCATGTTTTACTCATAAGACGATGGCTTTACCTATTTTTTCATTTTCCTCAAAAAAAATTTTTTCAACATAAAAATTTTTTTTGAGAATTTTTCAGGTTTCAGTCATGAGACTATAGTTTTACCTATTTTTTCATTTTCCACGGAAAAACATTTTTCAACATGAAATTTTTTTTTCAGAATTTTTCATGTTTGACTCATAAGACGATGGCTTTACCTATTTTTTCATTTCCAGAAAAAAAAATTTTTCAACATAAAATTTTTTTTTGAGAATTTTTCTTGTTTTAGTCATGAGACGATGGCTTTACCTATTTTTTCATTTTCCATGGAAAAACATTTTTCAACATAAAATTTTTTTTCAACATTTTTCATGTTTTAGGCATAAAACTATAGTCTCATGTATTTTTTCATTTTCCACTAAAAATTTTTTTCAATAGTTATAATTTTTTTGAGAATTTTTCATGTTTTAGTCATGAGACTATAGTTTTACCTATTTTTTCATTTTCCACGGAAAAACATTTTTCAACATGAAATTTTTTTTGAGAATTTTTCATGTTTTACTCATGAGACGATAGTTTTACCTATTTTTTCATTTGCCACGAAAAACATTTTTCAACATGAAATTTTTTTTTCAGAATTTTTCATGTTTTACTCATGAGACGATGGCTTTACCTATTTTTTCATTTTCCACAAAAAAAATTTTTTCAACATAAAATTTTTTGTAAAAATTTTTCATGTTTTTGTCATGAGACTATAGTTTTACCTTTTTCTTCATTTTCCACAGAAAAACATTTTTCAACATTAATAATTTTTTTGAAAATTTTTCATGTTTTACTCATAAGACTATAGTTTTACCTATTTTTTTCATTTTCCATGGAAAAACATTTTTCAACATAAATTTTTTTTTCAACATTTTTCATGTTTTAGGCATAAGACTATACTTTTACCTATTTTTTCATTTTCCACGACAAACATTTTTCAACACCCGCGAAATCGCGGTCTCGCGAACACCCGCGAAATCGCAGACTCGCGAAATCGCGGAATCGCGAACACTTGCGAAATCGCGGACTCGCGAAAACCCGCGAAATCGCAGACTCGCGAAATCGCGGACTCGCGAAAACTCGCGAAATCGCGGACTCGCGAAATCACGGACTCGCGAAATCACGGACTCGCGAAATCGCGGACTCGCGAACACTCCCGAAATCGCGGACTCGCGAACACACGCGAAATCGCGGACTCGCGGACTAGTGAAATCGCGGACTCGCGAACACTCGCGAAATCGCAGACTCGCGAACACTCCCCAAATCGCGGACTCCCGAAATCGCGGACTCGCGGACTCGCGAAATCACGGACTCGGGAAATCGCAGACTCGCGAACACTCCCGAAATCGCGGACTCGCGAACACCCGCGAAATCGCGGACTCGCGAACACCCGCGAAATCGCGGAATCGCGAAATCGGGGACTCGCGAACACTCCCGAAATCGCGGACTCGCGAACTCCCGCGAAATCTCGGTCTCGCGTAATCGCGGACTCGCGAACACTCCCGAAATCGCGGACTCGCGAACACTCCCGAAATCGCGGACTCGCAAAATCGCGGACTCGCGAACACTCGCGAAATCGTGGACTCGCGAACACTCCCGAAATCGCGGACTCGCGAACTCCCGCGAAATCTCGGACTCGCGTAATCGCGGACTCGCGAACACTCGCGAAATCGCGGACTCGCGAACACTCCCGAAATCGCGGACTCGCGAACACTCCCGAAATCGCGGACTCGCGAACACCCGCGAAATCGCGGACTCGCGAAATCACGGACTCGCGAACACTCCCGAAATCGCGGAGTCGCGAACACCCGCGAAATCGCGGACTCGCGAATACCCGCGAAATCGCGGACTCGCGAACACTGGCGAAATCGCGGACTCGCGAACACACGCAAAATCGCGGACTCGCGAAATCGCGGACTCGCGAACACTCGCGAAATCGCGGACTCGCGAAATCACGGACTCGCGAACACTCCCGAAATCGCGGACTCGCGAACACCCGCGAAATCGCGGACTCGCGAACACACGCGAAATCGCGGACTCGCGAACACTCCCGAAATCGCGGACTCGCGAACAACCGCGAAATCGCGGACTCGCGAACACTCGCGAAATCGCGGACTCGCGAACACTCGCGAAATCGCGGACTCGCGAAAACTCCCGAAATCGCGGACTCGCGAACACTCCCGAAATCGCGGACTCGCGAAATCACGGACTCGCGAAATCGTGGACTCGCGAACACTCGCGAACACTCCCGAAATTGCTGACTCGCGAACACCCGCGAAATCGCGGACTCGCGAAATCGCGGACTCGCGAACACTCGCGAAATCGCGGACTCGCGAACACTCCCGAAATCGCGGACTCGCGAACACTCCCGAAATCGCGGACTCGCAAAATCGCGGACTCGCGAACACTCGCGAAATCGCGGACTCGCGAACACTGCCGAAATCGCGGACTCGCGAACACCCGCGAAATCACGGACTCGCAAAATCACGGACTCGCGAAATCGCGGACTCGCGAACACCCGCGAAATCGCGGATTCGCGAAATCGCGGACTCGCGAACACTCGCGAAATCGCGGACTCGCGAAATCACAGACTCGCGAACACTCCCGAAATCGCGGACTCGCGAACACCCGCGAAATCGCGGACTCGCGAACACACGCGAAAACGCGGACTCGCGAACACTCCCGAAATCGCGGACTCGCGAACACTCGCGAAATCGCGGACTCGCGAACACTCGCGAAATCGCGGACTCGCGAACACTCGCGAAATCGCGGACTCGCGAACACTCCCGAAATCGCGGACTCGCGAACACTCCCGAAATCGCGGACTCGCGAAAACCCGCGAAATCGCGGACTCGCGAAATCGCGGACTCGCGAACACTCCCGAAATCGGGGACTCGCGAAATCACGGACTCGCAAAATCGTGGACTCGCGAACAGTCGCGAACACTCCCGAAATTGCGGACTCGTGAACACCCGCGAAATCGCGGACTCGCGAAATCGCGGACTCGCGAACACTCGCGAAATCGCGGACTCGCGAAATCACGGAGTCGCGAAATCGCAGATTCGCGAACACTCCCGAAATCGCGGACTCGCGAAAACTCCCGAAATCGCGGACTCGCGAACACTCCCGAAATCGCGGACTCGCGAACACTCGCGAAATCGCGAAATCGCGGACTCGAGGACTCGCGAAAACTCCCGAAATCGCGGACTCGCGAACACTCCCGAAATCGCGGACTCGCGAAATCACGGACTCGCGAAATCGCGGACTCGCGAACACTCCCGAAATCGCGGACTCGCAAACTCCCGCGAAATCTCGGTCTCGCGTAATCGCGGACTCGCGAACACTCGGGAAATCGCGGACTCGCGAACACTCCCGAAATCGCGGACTCGCGAAATCGCGGACTCGCGAAATCGCGGACTCGCGAAAACTCCCGAAATCGCGGACTCGCGAACAACCGCGAAATCGCGAACAACCGCGAAATCGCGGACTCGCGAAATGGCGGACTCGCGAACACTCGCGAAATCGCGGACTCGCGAACACTCCCGAAATCGCGGACTCGCGAACACCCGCGAAATCGCGTACTCGCGGATACCCGCGAAATCGCGGAGTCGCGAACACCCGCGAAATCGCGGACTCGCGAACACTCGCGAAATCGCGGACTCGCGAAATCGCAGATTCGCGAACACTCCCGAAATCGCGGACTCGCGAAATCACGGACTCGCGAACACCCGCGAAATCACGGACTAGCGAAATCGCGGACTCGCGAACACCCGCGAAATCGCGGACTCGCGAAATCGCGGACTCGCGAACACCCGCGAAGTCGCGGACTCGCGAAATCGCGGAGTCGCGAACACTCTCGAAATCGCGGACTCGCGAAATCACGGACTCGCGAACACTCCCGAAATCGCGGACTCGCGAACACCCGCGAAATCGCGGACTCGCGAACACCCGCGAAATCGCGGACTCGCGAACACTCGCGAAATCGCGGACTCGCGAACACCCGCGAAATCGCGGACTCGCGAAATCACGGACTCGCGAACACCCGCGAAATCACGGACTCGCGAAATCGCGGACTCGCAAACACTCCCGAAATCGCGGACTCGCGAACACTCCCGAAATCGCGGACTCGCGAACAACCGCGAAATCGCGGACTCGCGAACACTCGCGAAATCGCGGACTCCCGAAATCGCGGACTCGCGAACACTCGCGAAATCGCGGACTCGCGAAATCGCGGACTCGCGAAAACTCCCGAAATCGCGGACTCGCGAACACTCCCGAAATCGCGGACTCGCGAAATCACGGACTCGCGGACTCGCGAACACTCCCGAAATCGCGGACTCGCGAACACCCGCGAAATCGCGGACTCGCGAAATCACGGACTCGCGAACACTCCCGAAATCGCGGAGTCGCGAACACCCGCGAAATCGCGGACTCGCGAATACCCGCGAAATCGCGGACTCGCGAACACTGGCGAAATCGCGGACTCGCGAACACACGCAAAATCGCGGACTCGCGAAATCGCGGACTCGCGAACACTCGCGAAATCGCGGACTCGCGAAATCACGGACTCGCGAACACTCCCGAAATCGCGGACTCGCGAACACCCGCGAAATCGCGGACTCGCGAACACACGCGAAATCGCGGACTCGCGAACACTCCCGAAATCGCGGACTCGCGAACAACCGCGAAATCGCGGACTCGCGAACACTCGCGAAATCGCGGACTCGCGAACACTCGCGAAATCGCGGACTCGCGAAATCGCGGACTCGCGAAAACTCCCGAAATCGCGGACTCGCGAACACTCCCGAAATCGCGGACTCGCGAAATCACGGACTCGCGAAATCGTGGACTCGCGAACACTCGCGAACACTCCCGAAATTGCTGACTCGCGAACACCCGCGAAATCGCGGACTCGCGAAATCGCGGACTCGCGAACACTCGCGAAATCGCGGACTCGCGAACACTCCCGAAATCGCGGACTCGCGAACACTCCCGAAATCGCGGACTCGCAAAATCGCGGACTCGCGAACACTCGCGAAATCGCGGACTCGCGAACACTGCCGAAATCGCGGACTCGCGAACACCCGCGAAATCACGGACTCGCAAAATCACGGACTCGCGAAATCGCGGACTCGCGAACACCCGCGAAATCGCGGATTCGCGAAATCGCGGACTCGCGAACACTCGCGAAATCGCGGACTCGCGAAATCACAGACTCGCGAACACTCCCGAAATCGCGGACTCGCGAACACCCGCGAAATCGCGGACTCGCGAACACACGCGAAATCGCGGACTCGCGAACACTCCCGAAATCGCGGACTCGCGAACACTCGCGAAATCGCGGACTCGCGAACACTCGCGAAATCGCGGACTCGCGAACACTCCCGAAATCGCGGACTCGCGAACACCCGCGAAATCGCGTACTCGCGGATACCCGCGAAATCGCGGAGTCGCGAACACCCGCGAAATCGCGGACTCGCGAACACTCGCGAAATCGCGGACTCGCGAAATCGCAGATTCGCGAACACTCCCGAAATCGCGGACTCGCGAAATCACGGACTCGCGAACACCCGCGAAATCACGGACTAGCGAAATCGCGGACTCGCGAACACCCGCGAAATCGCGGACTCGCGAAATCGCGGACTCGCGAACACCCGCGAAGTCGCGGACTCGCGAAATCGCGGAGTCGCGAACACTCTCGAAATCGCGGACTCGCGAAATCACGGACTCGCGAACACTCCCGAAATCGCGGACTCGCGAACACCCGCGAAATCGCGGACTCGCGAACACCCGCGAAATCGCGGACTCGCGAACACTCGCGAAATCGCGGACTCGCGAACACCCGCGAAATCGCGGACTCGCGAACACCCGCGAAATCGCGGACTCGCGAAATCACGGACTCGCGAACACCCGCGAAATCACGGACTCGCGAAATCGCGGACTCGCAAACACTCCCGAAATCGCGGACTCGCGAACACTCCCGAAATCGCGGACTCGCGAACAACCGCGAAATCGCGGACTCGCGAACACTCGCGAAATCGCGGACTCCCGAAATCGCGGACTCGCGAACACTCGCGAAATCGCGGACTCGCGAAATCGCGGACTCGCGAAAACTCCCGAAATCGCGGACTCGCGAACACTCCCGAAATCGCGGACTCGCGAAATCACGGACTCGCGGACTCGCGAACACTCCCGAAATCGCGGACTCGCGAACACCCGCGAAAACGCGGACTCGCGAAATCACGGACTCGCGAAATCGCGGACTCGCGAACACTCCCGAAATCGCGGACTCGCGAACACTCCCGAAATCGCGGACTCGCGAACACCCGCGAAATCGCGGACTCGCGAAATCACGGACTCGCGAACACTCCCGAAATCGCGGAGTCGCGAACACCCGCGAAATCGCGGACTCGCGAATACCCGCGAAATCGCGGACTCGCGAACACTGGCGAAATCGCGGACTCGCGAACACACGCGAAATCGCGGACTCGCGAAATCACGGACTCGCGAACACCCGCGAAATCGCGGACTCGCGAAATCACGGACTCGCGAAATCGCGGACTCGCGAACACTCCCGAAATCGCGGACTCACGAACACTCCCGAAATAGCGGACTCGCGAAATCACGGACTCGCGAAATCGTGGACTCGCGAACACTCGCGAACACTCCCGAAATTGCGGACTCGCGAACACCCGCGAAATCGCGGACTCGCGAAATCGCGGACTCGCGAACACTCCCGAAATCGCGGACTCACGAACACTCCCGAAATCGCGGACTCGCGAAATCACGGACTCGCGAAATCGTGGACTCGCGAACACTCGCGAACACTCCCGAAATCGCGGACTCGCGAAATCGCGGACTCGCGAACACTCGCGAAAGCTCCCGAAAGTGTGGACTCGCGAACACCCGCGCAATTGCGGACTCGCGAAATCGCGGACTAGCGAAATCGCGGACTCGCGAACACTCGCGAAATCGCGGACTCGCGAACACTCCCGAATCGCGGACTCGCGAACTCCCGAAATGGCGGACACGCGAAATCACGGACTCGCGAAATCGCGGACTCGCGAACACCCGCGAAATCGCGCACTCGCGAACACCCGCGAAATCGCGGAGTCGCGAACACCCGCGATTTCGCGAGTCCGCGAACACCCGCGAAATCGCGGACTCGCGAAATCGCGGACTCGCGAACACTCGCGAAATCGCGGACTCGCGAAATCACGGACTCGCGAAATCGCAGATTCGCGAACACTCCCGAAATCGCGGACTCGCGAACTCCCGAAATGGCGGACACGCGAAATCACGGACTCGCGAAATCGCGGACTCGCGAACACTCCCGAAATCGTGGACTCGCGAACTCCCGCGAAATCTCGGACTCGCGTAATCGCGGACTCGCGAACACTCGCGAAATCGCGGAATCGCGAACACTGCCGAAATCGCGGACTCGCGAACACCCGCGAAATCACGGACTAGTGAAATCACGGACTCGCGAACACCCGCGAAATCACGGACTCGCTAAATCGCGGACTCGCGAACACCCGCGAAATCACGGACTCGCGAAATCGTGGACTCGCGAACACCCGCGAAATCGCGGACTCGCGAAATCGCGGACTCGCGAACACCCGCGAAATCGCGGACTCGCGAAATCACGGACTCGCGAACACTCCCGAAATCGCGGACTCGCGAACACTCCCGAAATCGCGGACTCGCGAAATCACGTACTCGCGAAATCGTAGACTCGCGAACACTCGCGAACACTCCCGAAAGTGTGGACTCGCGATCACCCGCGCAATTGCGGACTCGCGAAATCGCGGACTAGCGAAATTGCGGACTCGCGAACACTCGCGAAATCGCGGACTCGGGAACACTCCCGAAATCGCGGACTCCCGAAATCGCGGACTCGCCTACTCGCGAAATCACGGACTCGCGAAATCGCGGACTCGCGAACACTCCCGAAATCGCGGACTCGCGAACACCCGCGAAATCGCGGACTCGCGATCACCCGCGAAATCACGGACTCGCGAACACCCGCGAAATAGCGGACTCGCGAAATCGCGGACTCGCGAACACTCCCGAAATCGCGGACTCGCGAACACCCGCGAAATCGCGGACTCGCGAAATCGCGGACTCGCGAACACTCCCGAAATCGCGGACTCGCGAACACTCCCGAAATCGCGGACTCGCGAAATCACGGACTCGCGAAATCGTGGACTCGCGAACACTCGCGAACCCTCCCGAAATTGCGGACTCGCGAACACCCGCGAAATCGCGGACTCGCGAAATCGCGGACTCGCGAACACCCGCGAAATCGCGGACTCGCGAAATCGCGGACTCGCGAACACTCCTGAAATCGCGGACTCGCGAACACCCGCGAAATCGCGGACTCGCGAACACCCGCGAAATCGCGGACTCGCGAAATCTCGGACTCGCGAACACACGCGAAATCGCGGACTCGCGAAATCACGGACTCGCGAACACCCGCGAAATAGCGGACTCGCGAAATCACGGACTCGCGAAATCGCGGACTCGCGAACACTCCCGAAATCGCGGACTCGCGAACAACCGCGAAATCGCGAACAACCGCGAAATCGCGGACTCGCGAAATCGCGGACTCGCGAACACTCGCAAAATCGCGGACTCGCGAAATCACCGACTCGCGAACACTCCCGAAATCGCGGACTCGCGAACACCCGCGAAATCGCGGACTCGCGAACACACGCGAAATCGCGGACTCGCGAACACCCGCGAAATCGCGGACTCGCGAGCACCCGCGAAATCACGGACTCGCGAACACCCGCGAAATAGCGGACTCGCGAAATCGCGGACTCGCGAAATCGCGGAGTCGCCAACACTCTCGAAATCGCGGACTCGCGTAATCGCGGACTCGCGAACACTCGCGAAATCGCGGACTCGCGAACACTCCCGAAATCGCGGACTCACGAACACTCCCGAAATCGCGGACTCGCGAAATCACGGACTCGCGAAATCGCGGACTCGCGAACACCCGCGAAATCACGGACTCGCGAAATCGCGGACTCCCGAAATCGCGGACTCACGAACACTCCCGAAATAGCGGACTCGCGAAATCACGGACTCGCGAAATCGTGGACTCGCGAACACTCGCGAACACTCCCGAAATTGCGGACTCGCGAACACCCGCGAAATCGCGGCCTCGCGAACACCCGCGAAATCGTGGACTCGCGAAATCGCGGACTAGCGAAATCGCGGACTCGCGAACACTCGCGAAATCGCGGACTCGCGAACACTCCAGAAATCGCGGACTCCCGAAATCGCGGACTCGCCTACTCGCGAAATCACGGACTCGCGAAATCGCGGACTCGCGAACACTCCCGAAATCGCGGACTCGCGAACACCCGCGAAATCGCGGACTCGCGATCACCCGCGAAATCACGGACTCGCGAACACCCGCGAAATATCGGACTCGCGAAATCGCGGACTCGCGAAATCGCGGACTCACGAACACTCCCGAAATCGCGGACTCGCGAAATCACGGACTCGCGAAATCGTGGACTCGCGAACACTCCAGAAATCGCGGACTCCCGAAATCGCGGACTCGCCTACTCGCGAAATCACGGACTCGCGAAATCGCGGACTCGCGAACACTCCCGAAATCGCGGACTCGCGAACACCCGCGAAATCGCGGACTCGCGATCACCCGCGAAATCACGGACTCGCGAACACCCGCGAAATATCGGACTCGCGAAATCGCGGACTCGCGAAATCGCGGACTCGCGAACACTCCCGAAATCGCGGACTCGCGAACACCCGCAAAATCGCGGACTCGCGAACACTCGCGAAATCGCGGACTCGCGAACACTCCCGAAATCGCGGACTCGCGAACACTCCCGAAATCGCGGACTCGCGAAATCACGGACTCGCGAAATCGTGGACTCGCGAACACTCGCGAACCCTCCCGAAATTGCGGACTCGCGAACACCCGCGAAATCGCGGACTCGCGAAATCGCGGACTCGCGAACACTCCTGAAATCGCGGACTCGCGAACACCCGCGAAATCGCGGACTCGCGAACACCCGCGAAATCGCGGACTCGCGAACACACGCGAAATCGCGGACTCGCGAAATCACGGACTCGCGAACACCCGCGAAATAGCGGACTCGCGAAATCACGGACTCGCGAAATCGCGGACTCGCGAACACTCCCGAAATCGCGGACTCGCGAACAACCGCGAAATCGCGAACAACCGCGAAATCGCGGACTCGCGAAATCGCGGACTCGCGAACACTCCCGAAATCGCGGACTCGCGAACACCCGCGAAATCGCGGACTCGCGAAATCGCGGACTCGCGAAATCACGGACTCGCGAACACTCCCGAAATCGCGGACTCGCGAACACCCGCGAAATCGCGGACTCGCGAACACACGCGAAATCGCGGACTCGCGAACACCCGCGAAATCGCGGACTCGCGAGCACCCGCGAAATCACGGACTCGCGAACACCCGCGAAATAGCGGACTCGCGAAATCGCGGACTCGCGAAATCGCGGACTCGCGAACACTCGCGAAATCGCGGACTCGCGAACACTCCAGAAATCGCGGACTCCCGAAATCGCGGACTCGCCTACTCGCGAAATCACGGACTCGCGAAATCGCGGACTCGCGAACACTCCCGAAATCGCGGACTCGCAATCACCCGCGAAATCGCGGACTCGCGAACACTCCCGAAATCGCGGACTCGCGAACACTCCCGAAATCGCGGACTCGCGAAATGACGGACTCGCGAAATCGTGGACTCGCGAACACTCGCGAACACTCCCGAAATTGCGGACTCGCGAACACCCGCGAAATCGCGGACTCGCGAAATCGCGGACTCGCGAACACTCCTGAAATCGCGGACTCGCGAACACCCGCGAAATCGCGGACTCGCGAACACCCGCGAAATCGCGGACTCGCGAACACACGCGAAATCGCGGACTCGCGAAATCACGGACTCGCGAACACCCGCGAAATAGCGGACTCGCGAAATCACGGACTCGCGAAATCGCGGACTCGCGAACACTCCCGAAATCGCGGACTCGCGAACAACCGCGAAATCGCGAACAACCGCGAAATCGCGGACTCGCGAAATCGCGGACTCGCGAACACTCCCGAAATCGCGGACTCGCGAACACCCGCGAAATCGCGGACTCGCGAAATCACGGACTCGCGAAATCGCGGACTCGCGAAAACCCGCGAAATCGCTGACTCGCGAAATCGCGGACTCGCGAACACTCGCGAAATCGCGGACTCGCGAAATTCCGGACTCGCGAACACTCCCGAAATCGCGGACTCGCGAACACCCGCGAAATCGCGGACTTGCGAACACCCGCGAAATCGCGGACTCGCGAACACTCGCAAAATCGCGGACTCGCGAACACCGGCGAAATCGCGGACTCGCGAAATCACGTACTCGCGAACACCCGCGAAATCACGGACTCGCGAAATCGCGGACTCGCGAACACTCCCGAAATCGCGGACTCGCGAACAACCGCAAAATCGCGGACTCGCGAACACTCGCGAAATCGCGGACTCGCGAAAACTCCCGAAAGTGTGGACTCGCGAACACCCGCGCAATTGCGGACTCGCGAAATCGCGGACTAGCGAAATCGCGGACTCGCGAACACTCCCGAAATCGCGGACTCCCGAAATCGCGGACTCGCCTACTCGCGAAATCACGGACTCGCGAAATCGCGGACTAGCGAACACTCCCGAAATCGCGGACTCGCGAACACCCGCGAAATCGCGGACTCGCGATCACCCGCGAAATCACGGACTCGCGAACACCCGCGAAATAGCGGACTCGCGAACTCGTGGACTCGCGAAATCGCGGACTCGCGAACACTCCCGAAATCGCGGACTCGCGAACACCCGCAAAATCGCGGACTCGCGAACACTCGCGAAATCGCGGACTCGCGAACACTCCCGAAATCGCGGACTCGGGAACACTCCCGAAATCGCGGACTCGCGAAATCACGGACTCGCGAAATCGTGGACTCGCGAACACTCGCGAACCCTCCCGAAATTGCGGACTCGCGAACACCCGCGAAATCGCGGACTCGCGAAATCGCGGACTCGCGAACACTCCTGAAATCGCGGACTCGCGAACACCCGCGAAATCGCGGACTCGCGAACACCCGCGAAATCGCGGACTCGCGAACACACGCGAAATCGCGGACTCGCGAAATACGGACTCGCGAACACCCGCGAAATAGCGGACTCGCGAAATCACGGACTCGCGAAATCGCGGACTCGCGAACACTCCCGAAATCGCGGACTCGCGAACATCCGCGAAATCGCGAACAACCGCGAAATCGCGGACTCGCGAAATCGCGGACTCGCGAACACTCCCGAAATCGCGGACTCGCGAAATACGGACTCGCGAACACCCGCGAAATAGCGGACTCGCGAAATCACGGACTCGCGAAATCGCGGACTCGCGAACACTCCCGAAATCGCGGACTCGCGAACACCCGCGAAATCGCGGACTCGCGAACACACGCGAAATCGCGGACTCGCGAAATACGGACTCGCGAACACCCGCGAAATAGCGGACTCGCGAAATCACGGACTCGCGAAATCGCGGACTCGCGAACACTCCCGAAATCGCGGACTCGCGAACATCCGCGAAATCGCGAACAACCGCGAAATCGCGGACTCGCGAAATCGCGGACTCGCGAACACTCCCGAAATCGCGGACTCGCGAAATACGGACTCGCGAACACCCGCGAAATAGCGGACTCGCGAAATCACGGACTCGCGAAATCGCGGACTCGCGAACACTCCCGAAATCGCGGACTCGCGAACATCCGCGAAATCGCGAACAACCGCGAAATCGCGGACTCGCGAAATCGCGGACTCGCGAACACTCCCGAAATCGCGGACTCGCGAACACCCGCGAAATCGCGGACTCGCGAAATCGCGGACTCGCGAACACTCGCGAAATCGCGGACTCGCGAAATCACGGACTCGCGAAATCGCGGACTCGCGAACACCCGCGAAATCGCTGACTCGCGAAATCGCGGACTCGCGAACACTCGCGAAATCGCGGACTCGCGAAATCACGGACTCGCGAACACTCCCGAAATCGCGGACTCGCGAACACCCGCGAAATCGCGGACTTGTGAACTCTCGCGAAATCGTGGACTCGCGAACACTCGCGAACCCTCCTGAAATTGCGGACTCGCGAACACTCCCGAAATCGCGGACTCGCGAACAATCGCGAAATCGCGGACTCGCGAACACTCCCGAAATCGCGGACTCGCGAACACCCGCGAAATCGCGGACTTGTGAACACTCCCGAAATCGCGGACTCGCGAACACTCGCGAAATCGCGGACTCGCGAACACTCCCGAAATCGCGGACTCGCGAACACTCGCAAAATCGCGGACTCGCGAACACCCGCGAAATCGCGGACTCGCGAAATCACGGACTCGCGAACACCCGCGAAATCGCGGACTCGCGAAATCACGGACTCGCGAACACCCGCGAAATCACGGACTCGCGAAATCGCGGACTCGCGAACACTCCCGAAATCGCGGACTCGCGAACAACCGCGAAATCGCGGACTCGCGAACACTCGCGAAATCGCGGACTCGCGAACACTCCCGAAATCGCGGACTCGCGAAATCACGGACTCGCGAAATCGCGGACTCGCGAACACTCCCGAAATCGCGGACTCGCGAAATCGGGACTCGCGAACACCCGCGAAATCGCGGACTCGCGAAATCACGGACTCGCGAACACCCGCGAAATCGCTGACTCGCGAAATCGCGGACTCGCGAACACTCGCGAAATCGCGGACTCGCGAAATCACGGACTCGCGAACACTCCCGAAATCCCGGAGTCGCGAACACCCGCGAAATCGCGGACTCGCGAACACCCGCGAAATCGCGGACTCGCGAACACTCGCGAAATCGCGGACTCGCGAACACCCGCGAAATCGCGGACTCGCGAAATCACGGACTCGCGAACACCCGCGAAATCACGGACTCGCGAAATCGCGGACTCACGAACACTCCCGAAATCGTGGACTCGCGAACACTCGCGAACACTCCCGAAATTGCGGACTCGCGAACACCCGCGAAATCGCGGACTCGCGAAATCGCGGACTCGCGAACACTCGCGAAATCGCGGACTCGCGAACACTCCCGAAATCGCGGACTCGCGAACACCCGCGAAATCGCGGCCTCGCGAACACCCGCGAAATCGTGGACTCGCGAAATCGCGGACTCGCGAACACTCGCGAAAACTCCAGAAAGTGTGGACTCGCTAACACCCGCGCAATTGCGGACTCGCGAAATCGCGGACTAGCGAAATCGCGGACTCGCGAACACTCGCGAAATCGCGGACTCGCGAACAATCCCGAAATCGCGGACTCCCGAAATCGCGGACTCGCCTACTCGCGAAATCACGGACTCGCGAAATCGCGGACTCGCGAACACTCCCGAAATAGCGGACTCGCGAACACCCGCGAAATCGCGGACTCGCGATCACCCGCGAAATCACGGACTCGCGAACACCCGCGAAATAGCGGACTCGCGAAATCGCGGACTCGCGAAATCGCGGACTCGCGAACACTCCCGAAATCGCGGACTCGCGAACACCCGCAAAATCGCGGACTCACGAACACTCGCGAAATCGCGGACTCGCGAACACTCCCGAAATCGCGGACTCGCGAACACTCCCGAAATCGCGGACTCGCGAACACCCGCGAAATCGCGGACTCTCGAAATCGCGGACTCGCGAACACTCCTGAAATCGCGGACTCGCGAACACCCGCGAAATCGCGGACTCGCGAAATCACGGACTCGCGAAATCGCGGACTCGCGAACACCCGCGAAATCGCTGACTCGCGAAATCGGGGACTCGCGAACACTCGCGAAATCGCGGACTCGCGAAATCAGAGACTCGCGAACACTCCCGAAATCGCGGACTCGCGAACACCCGCGAAATCGCGGACTCGCGAACACCCGCGAAATCGCGGACTCGCGAACACTCGCGAAATCGCGGACTCGCGAACACCCGCGAAATCGCGGACTCGCGAAATCACGGACTCGCGAACACTCCCGAAATCGCGGACTCCCGAAATCGCGGACTCGCGAACACTCGCGAAATCGCGGACTCGCGAACAACCGCGAAATCGCGGACTCGCGAAATCGCGGACTCGCTTACTCGCGAAATCACGGACTCGCGAAATCGCGGACTCGCGAACACTCCCGAAATCGCGGACTCGCGAACACCCGCGAAATCGCGGACTCGCGATCACCCGCGAAATCACGGACTCGCGAACACCCGCGAAATAGCGGACTCGCGAAATCGCGGACTCGCGAAATCGCGGATTCGCGAACACTCCCAAAATCGCGGACTCGCGAACACCCGCGAAATCGCGGACTCGCGAAATCACGGACTCGCGAAATCGCGGACTCGCGAACACCCGCGAAATCGCTGACTCGCGAAATCGCGGACTCGCGAAAACTCGCGAAATCGCGGACTCGCGAAATCACGGACTCGCGAACACTCCCGAAATCGCGGACTCGCGAACACCCGCGAAATCGCGGACTCGCGAACACACGCGAAATCGCGGACTCGCGAACACTCCCGAAATCGCGGACTCGCGAACACCCGCGAAATCGCGGACTCGCGAAATCACGGACTCGCGAACACCCGCGAAATCACGGACTCGCGAAATCGCGGACTCGCGAAATCGCGGACTCGCGAACACTCCCGAAATCGCGGACTCCCGAACACTCCCGAAATCGCGGACTCGCGAAATCACGGACTCGCGAAATCGTGGACTCGCGAACACTCGCGAACACTCCCGAAATTGCGGACTCGCGAACACCCGCGAAATCGCGGACTCGCGAAATCGCGGACTCGCGAAATCGCGGACTCGCGAACACTCGCGAAATCGCGGACTCGCGAACACTCGCGAAATCGCGGACTCGCGAACACTCCCGAAATCGCGGACTCGCGAACACCCGCGAAATCGCGGCCTCGCGAACACCCGCGAAATCGTGGACTCGCGAAATTGCGGCATCGCGAACACTCGCGAAAACTCCCGAAAGTGTGGACTCGCGAACACCCGCGCAATTGCGGACTCGCGAAATCGCGGACTAGCGAAATCGCGGACTCGCGAACACTCGCGAAATCGCGGACTCGCGAACACTCCCGAAATCGCGGACTCCCGAAATCGCGGACTCGCCTACTCGCGAAATCACGGACTCGCGAAATCGCGGACTCGCGAACACTCCCGAAATCGCGGACTCGCGAACACCCGCGAAATCGCGGATTCGCGATCACCCGCGAAATCACGGACTCGCGAACACCCGCGAAATAGCGGACTCGCGAAATCGCGGACTCGCGAACAACCGCGAAATCGCGAACAACCGCGAAATCGCGGACTCGCGAAATGGCGGACTCGCGAACACTCGCGAAATCGCGGACTCCCGAACACTCCCGAAATCGCGGACTCGCGAACACCCGCGAAATCGCGCACTCGCGAACACCCGCGAAATCGCGGAGTCGCGAACACCCGCGAAATCGCGGACTCGCGAACACCCGCGAAATCGCGGACTCGCGAAATCACGGACTCGCGAAATCGCGGACTCGCGAACACTCCCGAAATCGTGGACTCGCGAACTCCCGCGAAATCTCGGACTCGCGTAATCGCGGACTCGCGAACACTCGCGAAATCGCGGACTCGCGAACACTCCCGAAATCGCGGACTCGCGAACACCCGCGAAATCGCGGCCTCGCGAACACCCGCGAAATCGTGGACTCGCGAAATCGCGGACTCGCGAACACTCGCGAAAACTCCCGAAAGTGTGGACTCGCGAACACCCGCGCAATTGCGGACTCGCGAAATCGCGGACTAGCGAAATCGCGGACTCGCGAACACTCGCGAAATCGCGGACTCGCGAACACTCCCGAAATCGCGGACTCCCGAAATCGCGGACTCGCCTACTCGCGAAATCACGGACTCGCGAAATCGCGGACTCGCGAACACTCCCGAAATCGCGGACTCGCGAACACCCGCGAAATCGAGGACTCGCGATCACCCGCGAAATCACGGACTCGCGAACACCCGCGAAATAGCGGACTCGCGAAATCGCGGACTAGCGAAATCGCGGACTCGCGAACACTCCAAAAATCGCGGACTCGCGAACACCCGCGAAATCGCGGACTCGCGAACACTCGCGAAATCGCGGACTCGCGAACACTCCCGAAATCGCGGACTCGCGAACACTCCCGAAATCGCGGACTCGCGAAATCACGGACTCGCGAAATCGTGGACTCGCGAACACTCGCGAACCCTCCCGAAATTGCGGACTCGCGAACACCCGCGAAATCGCGGACTCGCGAAATCGCGGACTCGCGAACACACCTGAAATCGCGGACTCGCGAACACCCGCGAAATCGCGGACTCGCGAACACCCGCGAAATCGCGGACTCGCGAAATCGCGGAGTCGCGAACACACGCGAAATCGCGGACTCGCGAAATCACGGACTCGCGAACACCCGCGAAATAGCGGCCTCGCGAACACCCACGAAATCGTGGACTCGCGAAATTGCGGCATCGCGAACACTCGCGAAAACTCCCGAAAGTGTGGACTCGCGAACACCCGCGCAATTGCGGACTCGCGAAATCGCGGACTAGCGAAATCGCGGACTCGCGAACACTCGCGAAATCGCGGACTCGCGAACACTCCCGAAATCGCGGACTCGCCTACTCGCGAAATCACGGACTCGCGAAATCGCGGACTCGCGAACACTCCCGAAATCGCGGACTCGCGAACACCCGCGAAATCGCGGATTCGCGATCACCCGCGAAATCACGGACTCGCGAACACCCGCGAAATAGCGGACTCGCGAAATCGCGGACTCGCGAACACTCCCGAAATCGCGGACTCGCGAACACCCGCAAAATCGCGGACTCGCGAACACTCGCAAAATCGCGGACTCGCGAACACTCCCGAAATCGCGGACTCGCGAACACTCCCGAAATCGCGGACTCGCGAAATCACGGACTCGCGAAATCGTGGACTCGCGAACACTCGCGAACTCTCCCGAAATTGCGGACTCGCGAACACCCGCGAAATCGCGGACTAGCGAAATCGCGGACTCGCGAACACACCTGAAATCGCGGACTCGCGAACACCCGCGAAATCGCGGACTCGCGAACACCCGCGAAATCGCGGACTCGCGAAATCGCGGAGTCGCGAACACACGCGAAATCGCGGACTCGCGAAATCACGGACTCGCGAAAACCCGCGAAATAGCGGCCTCGCGAACACCCGCGAAATCGTGGACTCGCGAAATTGCGGCATCGCGAACACTCGCGAAAACTCCCGAAAGTGTGGACTCGCGAACACCCGCGCAATTGCGGACTCGCGAAATCGCCGACTAGCGAAATCGCGGACTCGCGAACACTCGCGAAATCGCGGACTCGCGAACACTCCCGAAATCGCGGACTCGCCTACTCGCGAAATCACGGACTCGCGAAATCGCGGACTCGCGAACACTCCCGAAATCGCGGACTCGCGAACACCCGCGAAATCGCGGATTCGCGATCACCCGCGAAATCACGGACTCGCGAACACCCGCGAAATAGCGGACTCCCGAAATCGCGGACTCGCGAACACCCGCAAAATCGCGGACTCGCGAACACTCGCAAAATCGCGGACTCGCGAACACTCCCGAAATCGCGGACTCGCGAACACTCCCGAAATCGCGGACTCGCGAAATCACGGACTCGCGAAATCGTGGACTCGCGAACACTCGCGAACCCTCCCGAAATTGCGGACTCGCGAACACCCGCGAAATCGCGGACTCGCGAAATCGCGGACTCGCGAACACTCCTGAAATCGCGGACTCGCGAACACCCGCGAAATCGCGGACTAGCGAACACCCGCGAGATCGCGGACTCGCGAACACACGCGAAATCGCGGACTCGCGAAATCACGGACTCGCGAACACCCGCGAAATAGCGGACTCGCGAAATCACGGACTCGCGAAATCGCGGACTCGCGAACACTCCCGAAATCGCGGACTCGCGAACAACCGCGAAATCGCGAACAACCGCGAAATCGCGGAGTAGCGAAATCGCGGACTCGCGAACACTCGCGAAATCGCGGACTCGCGAACACTCCCGAAATCGCGGAATCGCGAACACCCGCGAAATCGCGGCCTCGCGAACACCCGCGAAATCGTGGACTCGCGAAATCGCGGACTCGCGAACACTCGCGAAAACTCCAGAAAGTGTGGACTCGCTAACACCCGCGCAATTGCGGACTCGCGAAATCGCGGACTAGCGAAATCGCGAACACTCGCGAAATCGCGGACTCGCGAACAATCCCGAAATCGCGGACTCCCGAAATCGCGGACTCGCCTACTCGCGAAATCACGGACTCGCGAAATCGCGGACTCGCGAACACTCCCGAAATAGCGGACTCGCGAACACCCGCGAAATCGCGGACTCGCGATCACCCGCGAAATCACGGACTCGCGAACACCCGCGAAATAGCGGACTCGCGAAATCGCGGACTCGCGAAATCGCGGACTCGCGAACACTCCCGAAATCGCGGACTCGCGAACACCCGCAAAATCGCGGACTCGCGAACACTCGCGAAATCGCGGACTCGCGAACACTCCCGAAATCGCGGACTCGCGAACACTCCCGAAATCGCGGACTCGCGAAATCACGGACTCGCGAAATCGTGGACTCGCGAACACTCGCGAACCCTCCCGAAATTGCGGACTCGCGAACACCCGCGAAATCGCGGACTCGCGAAATCGCGGACTCGCGAACACTCCTGAAATCGCGGACTCGCGAACACCCGCGAAATCGCGGACTCGCGAAATCACGGACTCGCGAAATCGCGGACTCGCGAACACCCGCGAAATCGCTGACTCGCGAAATCGGGGACTCGCGAACACTCGCGAAATCGCGGACTCGCGAAATCACGGACTCGCGAACACTCCCGAAATCGCGGACTCGCGAACACCCGCGAAATCGCGGACTCGCTAACACCCGCGAAATCGCGGACTCGCGAACACTCGCGAAATCGCGGACTCGCGAACACCCGCGAAATCGCGGACTCGCGAAATCACGGACTCGCGAACACTCCCGAAATCGCGGACTCCCGAAATCGCGGACTCGCGAACACTCGCGAAATCGCGGACTCGCGAACAACCGCGAAATCGCGGACTCGCGAAATCGCGGACTCGCTTACTCGCGAAATCACGGACTCGCGAAATCGCGGACTCGCGAACACTCCCGAAATCGCGGACTCGCGAACACCCGCGAAATCGCGGAGTCGCGATCACCCGCGAAATCACGGACTCGCGAACACCCGCGAAATAGCGGACTCGCGAAATCGCGGACTCGCGAAATCGCGGATTCGCGAACACTCCCAAAATCGCGGACTCGCGAACACCCGCGAAATCGCGGACTCGCGAAATCACGGACTCGCGAAATCGCGGACTCGCGAACACCCGCGAAATCGCTGACTCGCGAAATCGCGGACTCGCGAAAACTCGCGAAATCGCGGACTCGCGAAATCACGGACTCGCGAACACTCCCGAAATCGCGGACTCGCGAACACCCGCGAAATCGCGGACTCGCGAACACACGCGAAATCGCGGACTCGCGAACACTCCCGAAATCGCGGACTCGCGAACACCCGCGAAATCGCGGACTCGCGAAATCACGGACTCGCGAACACCCGCGAAATCACGGACTCGCGAAATCGCGGACTCGCGAAATCGCGGACTCCCGAACACTCCCGAAATCGCGGACTCGCGAAATCACGGACTCGCGAAATCGTGGACTCGCGAACACTCGCGAACACTCCCGAAATTGCGGACTCGCGAACACCCGCGAAATCGCGGACTCGCGAAATCGCGGACTCGCGAACACTCGCGAAATCGCGGACTCGCGAACACTCCCGAAATCGCGGACTCGCGAACACCCGCGAAATCGCGGCCTCGCGAACACCCGCGAAATCGTGGACTCGCGAAATTGCGGCATCGCGAACACTCGCGAAAACTCCCGAAAGTGTGGACTCGCGAACACCCGCGCAATTGCGGACTCGCGAAATCGCGGACTAGCGAAATCGCGGACTCGCGAACACTCGCGAAATCGCTGACTCCCGAAATCGCGGACTCGCGAACACTCCCGAAATCGCGGACTCGCGAACACTCGCAAAATCGCGGACTCGCGAACACTCGCGAAATCGCGGACTGGCGAACAATCCCGAAATCGCGAAATCGCGAACACCCGCGAAATCGCGGACTCGCGAACACTCGCGAAATCGCGGACTCGCGAACACTCCCGAAATCGCAGACTCGCGAACACCCGCGAAATCGCGGACTCGCGAAATCGCGGACTCGCGAACACTGGCAAAATCGCGGACTCGCGAACACTCCCGAAATCGCGGACTCGCGAACACTCGCGGAATCGCGGACTCGCGAACACTCGCGAAATCGCGGACTCGCGAACACTCCCGAAATCGCGGACTCGCGAACACCCGCGAAATCGCGGACTCGCGAAATCGCGGACTCGCGAACACTCGCGAAATCGCGGACTCGCGAACACTCCCGAAATCGCGGACTCGCGAACACTCGCGAAATCGCGGACTCGCGAACACTCGCGAAATCGCGGACTCGCGAAATCGCGGACTCGCGAACACTCGCGAAATCGCGGACTCGCGAACACTCCCGAAATCGCGAAATCGCGAACACCCGCGAAATCGCGGACTCGCGAACACTCGCGAAATCGCGGACTCGCGAAATCGCGGACTCGCGAACACTCGCGAAATCGTGGACTCGCGAACACTCGCGAAATTGCGGACTCGCGAACACTCCCGAAATCGCGGACTCGCGAACACCCGCGAAATCGCGGACTCGCGAAATCGCGGACTCGCGAACACTCGCGAAATCGCGGACTCGCGAACACTCCCGAAATCGCGGACTCGCAAACACTCGCGAAATCGCGGACTGGCGAAATCGCGGACTCGCGAACACGCGGACTCGCGAACACTCCCGAAATCGCGGACTCGCGAACACCCGCTAAATCGCGGACTCGCGAAATCGCGGACTCGCGAACACTCCCGAAATCGCGGACTCGCGAACACTCCCGAAATCGCGGACTCGCGAACACTCTCAAAATCGCGGACTCGCGAACACTCGCGAAATCGCGGACTGGCGAACAATCCCGAAATCGCGAAATCGCGAACACCCGCGAAATCGCGGACTCGCGAACACTCGCGAAATCGCGGACTCGCGAACACTCCCGAAATCGCAGACTCGCGAACACCCGCGAAATCGCGGACTCGCGAAATCGCGGACTCGCGAACACTGGCAAAATCGCGGACTCGCGAAAACTCCCGAAATCGCGGACTCGCGAACACTCGCGGAATCGCGGACTCGCGAACACTCGCGAAATCGCGGACTCGCGAACACTCCCGAAATCGCGGACTCGCGAACACCCGCGAAATCGCGGACTCGCGAAATCGCGGACTCGCGAACACTCGCGAAATCGCGGACTCGCGAACACTCCCGAAATCGCGGACTCGCGAACACTCGCGAAATCGCGGACTCGCGAACACTCCCGAAATCGCGAAATCGCGAACACCCGCGAAATCGCGGATTCGCGAACACTCGCGAAATCGCGGACTCGCGAAATCGCGGACTCGCGAAATCGCGGACTCGCGAACACTCGCGAAATCGTGGACTCGCGAACACTCGCGAAATTGCGGACTCGCGAACACTCGCGAAATTGCGGACTGGCGAACAATCCCGAAATCGCGAAATCGCGAACACCCGCGAAATCGCGGACTCGCGAACACCCGCGAAATCGCGAACACCCGCGAAATCGCGGACTCGCGAAATCGCGGACTCGCGAACACTCGCGAAATCGCGGACTGGCGAACAATCCCGAAATCGCGGACTCGCAAACACTCGCGAAATCGCGGACTGGCGAAATCGCGGACTCGCGAACACGCGGACTCGCGAACACTGGCAAAATCGCGGACTCGCGAACACTCCCGAAATCGCGGACTCGCGAACACTCGCGAAATCGCGGACTCGCGAACACTCGCGAAATCGCGGACTCGCGAACACTCCCGAAATCGCGGGCTCGCGAACACCCGCGAAATCGCGGACTCGCGAAATCGCGGACTCGCGAACACTCGCGAAATCGCGGACTCGCGAACACTCCCGAAATCGCGGACTCGCGAACACTCGCGAAATCGCGGACTCGCGAACACTCGCGAAATCGCGGACTCGCGAAATCGCGGACTCGCGAACACTCGCGAAATCGCGGACTCGCGAACACTCCCGAAATCGCGAAATCGCGAACACCCGCGAAATCGCGGACTCGCGAACACTCGCGAAATCGCGGACTCGCGAAATCGCGGACTCGCGAACACTCGCGAAATCGTGGACTCGCGAACACTCGCGAAATTGCGGACTCGCGAACACTCGCGAAATTGCGGACTGGCGAACAATCCCGAAATCGCGAAATCGCGAACACCCGCGAAATCGCGGACTCGCGAACACCCGCGAAATCGCGAAAACCCGCGAAATCGCGGACTCGCGAAATCGCGGACTCGAGAACACTCGCGAAATCGCGGACTGGCGAACAATCCCGAAATCGCGGACTCGCAAACACTCGCGAAATCGCGGACTGGCGAAATCGCGGACTCGCGAACACTCGCAAAATCGCGGACTCGCGAACACTCGCGAAATCGCGGACTGGCGAACACTCGCGAAATCGCGGACTCGCGAACACTCCCGAAATTGCGGACTCGCGAACACCCGCGAAATCGCGGACTCGCGAACACCCGCGAAATCGCGGACTCGCGAACACTCGCGAAATCGCGGACTCGCGAACACTCGCGAAATCGCGGACTCGCGAAATCGCGGACTCGCAAACACTCCCGAAATCGCGAACTCGCGAACACTCCCGAAATCGCGGACTCGCGAAATCGCGGACTCGCGAACACTCGCAAAATCGCGGACTCGCGAAATCGCGGACTCGCGAACACTCGCAAAATCGCGGACTCGCGAACACTCGCTAAATCGCGGAGTCGCGAACACTCGCGAAATCGCGGAGTCGCGAACACTCCCGAAATCGCGGACTCGCGAACACCCGCGAAATCGCGGACTCGCGAACACTCGCGAAATCAGGGACTCGCGAACACTCGCGAAATCGCGGAATGGCGAACAATCCCGAAATCGCGGACTCGCAAACACTCGCGAAATCGCGGACTCGCGAACACTCGCAAAATCGCGGATTCGCGAACACTCGCGAAATCGCGGACTGGCGAACAATCCCGAAATCGCGGACTCGCAAACACTCGCGAAATCGCGGACTGGCGAAATCGCGGACTCGCGAACACTCGCAAAATCGCGGACTCGCGAACACTCGCGAAATCGCGGACTGGCGAACACTCGCGAAATCGCGGACTGGCGAACAATCCCGAAATCGCGGACTCGCAAACACTCGCGAAATCGCGGACTGGCGAAATCGCGGACTCGCGAACACTCGCAAAATCGCGGACTCGCGAACACTCGCGAAATCGCGGACTCGCGAACACTCGCGAAATCGCGGACTCGCGAACACTCCCGAAATTGCGGACTCGCGAACACCCGCGAAATCGCGGACTCGCGAACACCCGCGAAATCGCGGACTCGCGAACCCTCGCGAAATCGCGGACTCGCGAACACTCGCGAAATCGCGGACTCGCGAAATCGCGGACTCGCAAACACTCCCGAAATCGCGAACTCGCGAACACTCCCGAAATCGCGGACTCGCGAACACTCGCGAAATCGCGGACTCGCGAACACTCCCGAAATTGCGGACTCGCGAACACCCGCGAAATCGCGGACTCGCGAACACCCGCGAAATCGCGGACTCGCGAACACTCGCGAAATCGCGGACTCGCGAACACTCGCGAAATCGCGGACTCGCGAAATCGCGGACTCGCAAACACTCCCGAAATCGCGAACTCGCGAACACTCCCGAAATCGCGGACTCGCGAAATCGCGGACTCGCGAACACTCGCAAAATCGCGGACTCGCGAACACTCGCGAAATCGCGGACTGGCGAACACTCGCGAAATCGCGGACTCGCGAACACCCGCGAAATCGCGGACTCACGAACACTCGCGAAATCGCGGACTCGCGAACACTCCCGAAATCGCGGACTCGCGAAATCGCGGACTCGCGAAAACTCGCAAAATCGCGGACTCGCGAACACTCGCGAAATCGCGGAGTCGCGAACACTCGCGAAATAGCGGACTCGCGAACACTCGCGATATCGCGGACTCGCGAACACTCCCGAAATCGCAAAATCGCGGACTCGCAAAATCGCGGACTCGCGAACACTCGCGAAATAGCGGACTCGCGAACACTCGCGATATCGCGGACTCGCGAACACTCCCGAAATCGCGAAATCGCGAACACCCGCGAAATCGCGGACTCGCGAACACTTGCGAAATCGCGGACTCGCGAACACTCGCGAAATCGCGGACTCGCGAACACTCCCGAAATCACAGACTCGCGAACACCCGCGAAATCGCGGACTCGCGAACACCCGCGAAATCGCGGACTCACGAACACTCGCGAAATCGCGGACTCGCGAACACTCCCGAAATCGCGGACTCGCGAAATCGCGGACTCGCGAAAACTCGCAAAATCGCGGACTCGCGAACACTCGCGAAATCGCGGAGTCGCGAACACTCGCGAAATCGCGGAGTCGCGAACACTCCCGAAATCGCGGACTCGCGAACACTCGCGAAATCGCGGACTCGCGAACACTCCCGAAATCGCGGACTCGCGAACACCCGCGAAATCGCGGACTCGAGAACACCCGCGAAATCGCGGACTCGCGAAATCGCGGACTCGCGAACACTCGCGAAATCGCGGACTCGGGAACACCCGCGAAATCGCGGACTCGCGAACACTCGCGAAATCGCGGGCTCGCGAACACTCGCGAAATCGCGGACTCGCGAACACTCGCAAAATCGCGGACTCGCGAACACCCGCGAAATCGCGGACTCGCGAAAACCCGCGAAATCGCGGACTCACGAAATCGCTGACTCACGAAATCGCGGATTCGCGAAAACTCCCGAAATCGCGGACTCGCGAACACCCGCGAAATCGCGGACTCGCGAAATCGCGGACTCGCGAACACTGGCAAAATCGCGCACTCGCGAACACTCCCGAAATCGCGGACTCGCGAACACTCGCGAAATCGCGGACTCGCGAACACTCGCGAAATCGCGGACTCGCGAAATCGCGGACTCGCGAACACTCCCGAAATGGCGGACTCGCGAACACTCGCGATATCGCGGACTCGCGAACACTCCCGAAATCGCGGACTCGCGAAATCGCGGACTCGCGAACACTCGCAAAATCGCGGACTCGCGAACACTCGCGAAATCGCGGACTGGCGAACACTCGCGAAATCGCGGACTCGCGAACACTCCCGAAATCGCGGACTCGCGAACACCCGCGAGACTCGCAAAATCGCGGACTCGCAAAATCGCGGACTCGCGAACACTCGCGAAATCGCGGACTCGCGAACACTCGCGATATCGCGGACTCGCGAACACTCCCGAAATCGCGAAATCGCGAACACCCGCGAAATCGCGGACTCGCGAACACTCGCGAAATCGCGGACTCGCGAACACTCGCGAAAACGCGGACTCGCGAACACTCCCGAAATCACAGACTCGCGAACACCCGCGAAATCGCGGACTCGCGAACACCCGCGAAATCGCGGACTCACGAACACTCGCGAAATCGCGGACTCGCGAACACTCCCGAAATCGCGGACTCGCGAAATCGCGGACTCGCGAACACTCGCAAAATCGCGGACTCGCGAACACTCGCGAAATCGCGGAGTCGCGAACACTCGCGAAATCGCGGAGTCGCGAACACTCCCGAAATCGCGGACTCGCGAACACTCGCGAAATCGCGGACTCGCGAACACTCCCGAAATCGCGGACTCGCGAACACCCGCGAAATCGCGGACTCGAGAACACCCGCGAAATCGCGGACTCGCGAAATCGCGGACTCGCGAACACTCGCGGACTCGCGAACACTCGCGAAATCGCGGACTCGGGAACACTCGCGAAATCGCGGGCTCGCGAACACTCGCGAAATCGCGGACTCGCGAAATCGCGGACTCGCGAACACTCGCAAAATCGCGGACTCGCGAACACCCGCGAAATCGCGGACTCGCGAACACCCGCGAAATCGCGGACTCACGAAATCGCTGACTCACGAAATCGCGGATTCGCGAAAACTCCCGAAATCGCGGACTCGCGAACACCCGCGAAATCGCGGACTCGCGAAATCGCGGACTCGCGAACACTGGCAAAATCGCGCACTCGCGAACACTCCCGAAATCGCGGACTCGCGAACACTCGCGAAATCGCGGACTCGCGAACACTCGCGAAATCGCGGACTCGCGAAAACTCGCGAAATCGCGGACTCGCGAAATCGCGGACTCGCGAACACTCCCGAAATGGCGGACTCGCGAACACTCGCGATATCGCGGACTCGCGAACACTCCCGAAATCGCGAAATCGCGAACACCCGCGAAATCGCGGACTCGCGAACACTCGCGAAATCGCGGACTCGCGAACACTCCCGAAATCACAGACTCGCGAACACCCGCGAAATCGCGGACTCGCGAACACCCGCGAAATCGCGGACTCGCGAACTCTCGCGAAATCGCGGACTCGCAAAATCGCGGACTCGCGAAATCTCGCGAAATCGCGGACTCGCGAACACTCGCGAAATCGCGGACTGGCGAAAAATCCCGAAATCGCGAAATCGCGAACACCCGCGAAATCGCGGACTCGCGAACACTCGCGAAATCGCGGACTCGCGAACACTCCCGAAATTGCGGACTCGCGAACACCCGCGAAATCGCGGACTCGCGAACACCCGCGAAATCGCGGACTCGCGAACACTCGCGAAATCGCGGACTCGCGAACACTCGCGAAATCGCGGACTCGCGAAATCGCGGACTCGCAAACACTCCCGAAATCGCGAACTCGCGAACACTCCCGAAATCGCGGACTCGCGAACACTCGCGAAATCGCGGACTCGCGAACACTCCCGAAATTGCGGACTCGCGAACACCCGCGAAATCGCGGACTCGCGAACACCCGCGAAATCGCGGACTCGCGGACACTCGCGAAATCGCGGACTCGCGAACACTCGCGAAATCGCGGACTCGCGAAATCGCGGACTCGCAAACACTCCCGAAATCGCGAACTCGCGAACACTCCCGAAATCGCGGACTCGCGAAATCGCGGACTCGCGAACACTCGCAAAATCGCGGACTCGCGAACACTCGCGAAATCGCGGACTGGCGAACACTCGCGAAATCGCGGACTCGCGAACACCCGCGAAATCGCGGACTCACGAACACTCGCGAAATCGCGGACTCGCGAACACTCCCGAAATCGCGGACTCGCGAAATCGCGGACTCGCGAAAACTCGCAAAATCGCGGATTCGCGAACACTCGCGAAATCGCGGAGTCGCGAACACTCGCGAAATAGCGGACTCGCGAACACTCGCGATATCGCGGACTCGCGAACACTCCCGAAATCGCAAAATCGCGGACTCGCAAAATCGCGGACTCGCGAACACTCGCGAAATAGCGGACTCGCGAACACTCGCGATATCGCGGACTCGCGAACACTCCCGAAATCGCGAAATCGCGAACACCCGCGAAATCGCGGACTCGCGAAAACTTGCGAAATCGCGGACTCGCGAACACTCGCGAAATCGCGGACTCGCGAACACTCCCGAAATCACAGACTCGCGAACACCCGCGAAATCGCGGACTCGCGAACACCCGCGAAATCGCGGACTCACGAACACTCGCGAAATCGCGGACTCGCGAACACTCCCGAAATCGCGGACTCGCGAAATCGCGGACTCGCGAAAACTCGCAAAATCGCGGACTCGCGAACACTCGCGAAATCGCGGAGTCGCGAACACTCGCGAAATCGCGGAGTCGCGAACACTCCCGAAATCGCGGACTCGCGAACACTCGCGAAATCGCGGACTCGCGAACACTCCCGAAATCGCGGACTCGCGAACACCCGCGAAATCGCGGACTCGAGAACACCCGCGAAATCGCGGACTCGCGAAATCGCAGACTCGCGAACACTCGCGAAATCGCGGACTCGGGAACACCCGCGAAATCGCGGACTCGCGAACACTCGCGAAATCGCGGGCTCGCGAACACTCGCGAAATCGCGGACTCGCGAAATCGCGGACTCGCGAACACTCGCAAAATCGCGGACTCGCGAACACCCGCGAAATCGCGGACTCGCGAAAACCCGCGAAATCGCGGACTCACGAAATCGCTGACTCACGAAATCGCGGATTCGCGAAAACTCCCGAAATCGCGGACTCGCGAACACCCGCGAAATCGCGGACTCGCGAAATCGCGGACTCGCGAACACTGGCAAAATCGCGCACTCGCGAACACTCCCGAAATCGCGGACTCGCGAACACTCGCGAAATCGCGGACTCGCGAACACTCGCGAAATCGCGGACTCGCGAAATCGCGGACTCGCGAACACTCCCGAAATGGCGGACTCGCGAACACTCGCGATATCGCGGACTCGCGAACACTCCCGAAATCGCGGACTCGCGAAATCGCGGACTCGCGAACACTCGCAAAATCGCGGACTCGCGAACACTCGCGAAATCGCGGACTGGCGAACACTCGCGAAATCGCGGACTCGCGAACACTCCCGAAATCGCGGACTCGCGAACACCCGCGAGACTCGCAAAATCGCGGACTCGCAAAATCGCGGACTCGCGAACACTCGCGAAATCGCGGACTCGCGAACACTCGCGATATCGCGGACTCGCGAACACTCCCGAAATCGCGAAATCGCGAACACCCGCGAAATCGCGGACTCGCGAACACTCGCGAAATCGCGGACTCGCGAACACTCGCGAAATCGCGGACTCGCGAACACTCCCGAAATCACAGACTCGCGAACACCCGCGAAATCGCGGACTCGCGAACACCCGCGAAATCGCGGACTCACGAACACTCGCGAAATCGCGGACTCGCGAACACTCCCGAAATCGCGGACTCGCGAAATCGCGGACTCGCGAACACTCGCAAAATCGCGGACTCGCGAACACTCGCGAAATCGCGGAGTCGCGAACACTCGCGAAATCGCGGAGTCGCGAACACTCCCGAAATCGCGGACTCGCGAACACTCGCGAAATCGCGGACTCGCGAACACTCCCGAAATCGCGGACTCGCGAACACCCGCGAAATCGCGGACTCGAGAACACCCGCGAAATCGCGGACTCGCGAAATCGCGGACTCGCGAACACTCGCGGACTCGCGAACACTCGCGAAATCGCGGACTCGGGAACACTCGCGAAATCGCGGGCTCGCGAACACTCGCGAAATCGCGGACTCGCGAAATCGCGGACTCGCGAACACTCGCAAAATCGCGGACTCGCGAACACCCGCGAAATTGCGGACTCGCGAACACCCGCGAAATCGCGGACTCACGAAATCGCTGACTCACGAAATCGCGGATTCGCGAAAACTCCCGAAATCGCGGACTCGCGAACACCCGCGAAATCGCGGACTCGCGAAATCGCGGACTCGCGAACACTGGCAAAATCGCGCACTCGCGAACACTCCCGAAATCGCGGACTCGCGAACACTCGCGAAATCGTGGACTCGCGAACACTCGCGAAATTGCGGACTCGCGAACACTCGCGAAATTGCGGACTGGCGAACAATCCCGAAATCGCGAAATCGCGAACACCCACGAAATCGCGGACTCGCGAACACTCGCGAAATCGCGGACTCGCGAACACTCCCGAAATCACAGACTCGCGAACACTCGCGAAATCGCGGACTGGCGAACAATCCCGAAATCGCGAAATCGCGAACACCCGCGAAATCGCGGACTCGCGAATACTCGCGAAATCGCGGACTCGCGAACACTTCCGAAATCACAGACTCGCGAACACTCGCGAAATCGCGGACTGGCGAACAATCCCGAAATCGCGAAATCGCGAACACCCGCGAAATCGCGGACTCGCGAAATCGCGGACTCGCGAACACTCGCAAAATCGCGGACTCACCAACACTCGCGAAATCGCGGACTCGCGAACACTCGCGAAATCGCGGACTCGCGAACACTCCCGAAATCGCGGACTCGCGAACACCCGCGAAATCGCGGACTCGCGAACACCCGCGAAATCGCGGACTCGCGAAATCGCGGACTCGCGAACACTCGCGAAATCGCGGACTCGCGAACACTCCCGAAATCGCGGACTCGCGAACACTCGCGAAATCGCGGACTCGCGAACACTCCCGAAATCACAGACTCGCGAACACCCGCGAAATCGCGGACTCGCGAACACCCGCGATATCGCGGACTCGCGAACTCTCGCGAAATCGCGGACTCGCAAAATCGCGGACTCGCGAAATCTCGCGAAATCGCGGACTCGCGAACACTCGCGAAATCGCGGACTGGCGAAAAATCCCGAAATCGCGAAATCGCGAACACCCGCGAAATCGCGGACTCGCGAACACTCGCGAAATCGTGGACTCGCGAACACTCGCGAAATTGCGGACTCGCGAACACTCGCGAAATTGCGGACTGGCGAACAATCCCGAAATCGCGAAATCGCGAACACCCACGAAATCGCGGACTCGCGAACACTCGCGAAATCGCGGACTCGCGAACACTCCCGAAATCACAGACTCGCGAACACCCGCGAAATCGCGGACTCGCGAACACTCCCGAAATCGCGGACTCGCGAAATCGCGGACTCGCGAACACTCGCAAAATCGCGGACTCGCGAACACTCGCGAAATCGCGGACTGGCGAACAATCCCGAAATCGCGAAATCGCGAACACCCGCGAAATCGCGGACTCGCGAATACTCGCGAAATCGCGGACTCGCGAACACTCCCGAAATCGCGGACTCGCGAACACTCGCGAAATCGTGGACTCGCGAACACTCGCGAAATTGTGGACTCGCGAACACTCGCGAAATTGCGGACTGGCGAACAATCCCGAAATCGCGAAATCGCGAACACCCGCGAAATCGCGGACTCGCGAACACCCGCGAAATCGCGGACTCGCGAAATCGCGGACTCGCGAACACTCGCGAAATCGTGGACTCGCGAACACTCGCGAAATTGCGGACTCGCGAACAATCGCGAAATTGCGGACTGGCGAACAATCCCGAAATCGCGAAATCGCGACCACCCGCGAAATCGCGGACTCGCGAACACCCGCGAAATCGCGAACACCCGCGAAATCGCGGACTCGCGAACACCCGCGAAATCGCGGACTCGCGAAATCGCGGACTGGCGAACAATCCCGAAATCGCGGACTCGCAAACACTCGCGAAATCGCGGACTGGCGAAATCGCGGACTCGCGAACACTCGCAAAATCGCGGACTCGCGAACACACGCGAAATCGCGGACTGGCGAACACTCGCGAAATCGCGGACTCGCGAACACTCCCGAAATTGCGGACTCGCGAACACCCGCGAAATCGCGGACTCGCGAACACCCGCAAAATCGCGGACTCGCGAAATCTCGCGAAATCGCGGACTCGCGAACACTCGCGAAATCGCGGACTGGCGAAAAATCCCGAAATCGCGAAATCGCGAACACCCGCGAAATCGCGGACTCGCGAACACTCGCGAAATCGTGGACTCGCGAACACTCGCGAAATTGCGGACTCGCGAACACTCGCGAAATTGCGGACTCGCGAACACTCGCGAAATCGTGGACTCGCGAACACTCGCGAAATTGCGGACTCGCGAACACTCGCGAAATTGCGGACTGGCGAACAATCCCGAAATCGCGAAATCGCGAACACCCACGAAATCGCGGACTCGCGAACACTCGCGAAATCGCGGACTCGCGAACACTCCCGAAATCACAGACTCGCGAACACCCGCGAAATCGCGGACTCGCGAACACTCCCGAAATCGCGGACTCGCGAAATCGCGGACTCGCGAACACTCGCAAAATCGCGGACTCGCGAACACTCGCGAAATCGCGGACTGGCGAACAATCCCGAAATCGCGAAATCGCGAACACCCGCGAAATCGCGGACTCGCGAATACTCGCGAAATCGCGGACTCGCGAACACTTCCGAAATCGCGGACTCGCGAACACTCGCGAAATCGTGGACTCGCGAACACTCGCGAAATTGCGGACTCGCGAACACTCGCGAAATTGCGGACTGGCGAACAATCCCGAAATCGCGAAATCGCGAACACCCACGAAATCGCGGACTCGCGAACACCCGCGAAATCGCGGACTCGCGAAATCGCGGACTCGCGAACACTCGCGAACACCCGCGAAATCGCGGACTCGCGAAATCGCGGACTCGCGAACACTCGCAAAATCGCGGACTCACCAACACTCGCGAAATCGCGGACTCGCGAACACTCGCGAAATCGCGGACTCGCGAACACTCCCGAAATCGCGGACTCGCGAACACCCGCGAAATCGCGGACTCGCGAACACCCGCGAAATCGCGGACTCGCGAAATCGCGGACTCGCGAACACTCGCGAAATCGCGGACTCGCGAACACTCCCGAAATCGCGGACTCGCGAACACTCGCGAAATCGCGGACTCGCGAACACTCCCGAAATCACAGACTCGCGAACACCCGCGAAATCGCGGACTCGCGAACACCCGCGATATCGCGGACTCGCGAACTCTCGCGAAATCGCGGACTCGCAAAATCGCGGACTCGCGAAATCTCGCGAAATCGCGGACTCGCGAACACTCGCGAAATCGCGGACTGGCGAAAAATCCCGAAATCGCGAAATCGCGAACACCCGCGAAATCGCGGACTCGCGAACACTCGCGAAATCGTGGACTCGCGAACACTCGCGAAATTGCGGACTCGCGAACACTCGCGAAATTGCGGACTGGCGAACAATCCCGAAATCGCGAAATCGCGAACACCCACGAAATCGCGGACTCGCGAACACTCGCGAAATCGCGGACTCGCGAACACTCCCGAAATCACAGACTCGCGAACACCCGCGAAATCGCGGACTCGCGAACACTCCCGAAATCGCGGACTCGCGAAATCGCGGACTCGCGAACACTCGCAAAATCGCGGACTCGCGAACACTCGCGAAATCGCGGACTGGCGAACAATCCCGAAATCGCGAAATCGCGAACACCCGCGAAATCGCGGACTCGCGAATACTCGCGAAATCGCGGACTCGCGAACACTCCCGAAATCGCGGACTCGCGAACACTCGCGAAATCGTGGACTCGCGAACACTCGCGAAATTGTGGACTCGCGAACACTCGCGAAATTGCGGACTGGCGAACAATCCCGAAATCGCGAAATCGCGAACACCCGCGAAATCGCGGACTCGCGAACACCCGCGAAATCGCGGACTCGCGAAATCGCGGACTCGCGAACACTCGCGAAATCGTGGACTCGCGAACACTCGCGAAATTGCGGACTCGCGAACAATCGCGAAATTGCGGACTGGCGAACAATCCCGAAATCGCGAAATCGCGACCACCCGCGAAATCGCGGACTCGCGAACACCCGCGAAATCGCGAACACCCGCGAAATCGCGGACTCGCGAACACCCGCGAAATCGCGGACTCGCGAAATCGCGGACTGGCGAACAATCCCGAAATCGCGGACTCGCAAACACTCGCGAAATCGCGGACTGGCGAAATCGCGGACTCGCGAACACTCGCAAAATCGCGGACTCGCGAACACACGCGAAATCGCGGACTGGCGAACACTCGCGAAATCGCGGACTCGCGAACACTCCCGAAATTGCGGACTCGCGAACACCCGCGAAATCGCGGACTCGCGAACACCCGCAAAATCGCGGACTCGCGAAATCTCGCGAAATCGCGGACTCGCGAACACTCGCGAAATCGCGGACTGGCGAAAAATCCCGAAATCGCGAAATCGCGAACACCCGCGAAATCGCGGACTCGCGAACACTCGCGAAATCGTGGACTCGCGAACACTCGCGAAATTGCGGACTCGCGAACACTCGCGAAATTGCGGACTCGCGAACACTCGCGAAATCGTGGACTCGCGAACACTCGCGAAATTGCGGACTCGCGAACACTCGCGAAATTGCGGACTGGCGAACAATCCCGAAATCGCGAAATCGCGAACACCCACGAAATCGCGGACTCGCGAACACTCGCGAAATCGCGGACTCGCGAACACTCCCGAAATCACAGACTCGCGAACACCCGCGAAATCGCGGACTCGCGAACACTCCCGAAATCGCGGACTCGCGAAATCGCGGACTCGCGAACACTCGCAAAATCGCGGACTCGCGAACACTCGCGAAATCGCGGACTGGCGAACAATCCCGAAATCGCGAAATCGCGAACACCCGCGAAATCGCGGACTCGCGAATACTCGCGAAATCGCGGACTCGCGAACACTTCCGAAATCGCGGACTCGCGAACACTCGCGAAATCGTGGACTCGCGAACACTCGCGAAATTGCGGACTCGCGAACACTCGCGAAATTGCGGACTGGCGAACAATCCCGAAATCGCGAAATCGCGAACACCCACGAAATCGCGGACTCGCGAACACCCGCGAAATCGCGGACTCGCGAAATCGCGGACTCGCGAACACTCGCGAACACCCGCGAAATCGCGGACTCGCGAAATCGCGGACTCGCGAACACTCGCAAAATCGCGGACTCACCAACACTCGCGAAATCGCGGACTCGCGAACACTCGCGAAATCGCGGACTCGCGAACACTCCCGAAATCGCGGACTCGCGAACACCCGCGAAATCGCGGACTCGCGAACACCCGCGAAATCGCGGACTCGCGAAATCGCGGACTCGCGAACACTCGCGAAATCGCGGACTCGCGAACACTCCCGAAATCGCGGACTCGCGAACACTCGCGAAATCGCGGACTCGCGAACACTCCCGAAATCACAGACTCGCGAACACCCGCGAAATCGCGGACTCGCGAACACCCGCGAAATCGCGGACTCGCGAACTCTCGCGAAATCGCGGACTCGCAAAATCGCGGACTCGCGAAATCTCGCGAAATCGCGGACTCGCGAACACTCGCGAAATCGCGGACTGGCGAAAAATCCCGAAATCGCGAAATCGCGAACACCCGCGAAATCGCGGACTCGCGAACACTCGCGAAATCGTGGACTCGCGAACACTCGCGAAATTGCGGACTCGCGAACACTCGCGAAATTGCGGACTGGCGAACAATCCCGAAATCGCGAAATCGCGAACACCCACGAAATCGCGGACTCGCGAACACTCGCGAAATCGCGGACTCGCGAACACTCCCGAAATCACAGACTCGCGAACACCCGCGAAATCGCGGACTCGCGAACACTCCCGAAATCGCGGACTCGCGAAATCGCGGACTCGCGAACACTCGCAAAATCGCGGACTCGCGAACACTCGCGAAATCGCGGACTGGCGAACAATCCCGAAATCGCGAAATCGCGAACACCCGCGAAATCGCGGACTCGCGAATACTCGCGAAATCGCGGACTCGCGAACACTCCCGAAATCGCGGACTCGCGAACACTCGCGAAATCGTGGACTCGCGAACACTCGCGAAATTGCGGACTCGCGAACACTCGCGAAATTGCGGACTGGCGAACAATCCCGAAATCGCGAAATCGCGAACACCCACGAAATCGCGGACTCGCGAACACCCGCGAAATCGCGGACTCGCGAAATCGCGGACTCGCGAACACTCGCGAACACCCGCGAAATCGCGGACTCGCGAAATCGCGGACTCGCGAACACTCGCAAAATCGCGGACTCACCAACACTCGCGAAATCGCGGACTCGCGAACACTCGCGAAATCGCGGACTCGCGAACACTCCCGAAATCGCGGACTCGCGAACACCCGCGAAATCGCGGACTCGCGAACACCCGCGAAATCGCGGACTCGCGAAATCGCGGACTCGCGAACACTCGCGAAATCGCGGACTCGCGAACACTCGCGAAATCGCGGACTCGCGAACACTCGCGAAATCGCGGACTCGCGAACACTCGCGAAATCGCGGACTCGCGAAATCGCGAACACTCGCGAAATCGCGGACTCGCGAACACTCGCGAAATCGCGGACTCGCGAACACTCCCGAAATCGCGGACTCGCGAACACCCGCGAAATCGCGGACTCGCGAACACTCGCGAAATCGCGGACTCGCGAAATCGCGGACTCGCGAACACTCGCGAAATCGCGGACTGGCGAACAATCCCGAAATCGCGGACTCGCGAACACTCGCAAAATCGCGGACTCGCGAACACTCGCGAAATCGCGGACTGGCGAACAATCCCGAAATCGCGAACACCCGCGAAATCGCGGACTCGCGAAAACTCGCGAAATCGCGGACTCGCGAACACTCCCGAAATCGCGGACTCGCGAACACTCGCGAAATCGTGGACTCGCGAACACTCGCGAAATTGCGGACTCGCGAACACTCGCGAAATTGCGGACTGGCGAACAATCCCGAAATCGCGAAATCGCGAACACCCACGAAATCGCGGACTCGCGAACACCCGCGAAATCGCGGACTCGGGAACACTCGCGAAATCGCGGACTCGCGAACACTCGCGAAATCGCGGACTGGCGAACAATCCCGAAATCGCGAAATCGCGAACACCCACGAAATCGCGGACTCGCGAACACCCGCGAAATCGCGGACTCGGGAACACCCGCGAAATCGCGGACTCGCGAACACTCGCGAAATCGCGGGCTCGCGAACACTCGCGAAATCGCGGACTCGCGAACACTCGCAAAATCGCGGACTCGCGAACACCCGGGAAATCGCGGACTCGCGAACACCCGCGAAATCGCGGACTCGCGAAATCGCGGACTCGCGAACACTGGCAAAATCGCGGACTCGCGAACACTCCCGAAATCGCGGACTCGCGAACACTCGCGAAATCGCGGACTCGCGAACACTCGCGAAATCGCGGACTCGCGAACACTCCCGAAATGGCGGACTCGCGAACACTCGCGATATCGCGGACTCGCGAACACTCCCGAAATCGCGAAATCGCGAACACCCGCGAAATCGTGGACTCGCGAACACTCGCGAAATCGCGGACTCGCGAACACTCCCGAAATCACAGACTCGCGAACACCCGCGAAATCGCGGACTCGCGAACACCCGCGAAATCGCGGACTCGCGAACTCTCGCGAAATCGCGGACTCGCAAAATCGCGGACTCGCGAACACTCGCGAAATCGCGGACTCGCGAACACTCGCGAAATCGCGGACTCGCGAAAACTCGCGAAATCGCGGACTCGCGAAATCGCGGACTCGCGAACACTCCCGAAATGGCGGACTCGCGAACACTCGCGATATCGCGGACTCGCGAACACTCCCGAAATCGCGAAATCGCGAACACCCGCGAAATCGTGGACTCGCGAACACTCGCGAAATCGCGGACTCGCGAACACTGCCGAAATCACAGACTCGCGAACACCCGCGAAATCGCGGACTCGCGAACACCCGCGAAATCGCGGACTCGCGAACTCTCGCGAAATCGCGGACTCGCAAAATCGCGGACTCGCGAAATCTCGCGAAATAGCGGACTCGCGAACACTCGCGAAATCGCGGACTGGCGAAAAATCCCGAAATCGCGAAATCGCGAACACCCGCGAAATCGCGGACTCGCGAACACTCGCGAAATCGTGGACTCGCGAACACTCGCGAAATTGCGGACTCGCGAACAATCCCGAAATCGCGAAATCGCGAACACCCACGAAATCGCGGACTGGCGAACAATCCCGAAATCGCGGACTCGCAAACACTCGCGAAATCGCGGACTGGCGAAATCGCGGACTCGCGAACACTCGCAAAATCGCGGACTCGCGAACACTCGCGAAATCGCGGACTGGCGAACACCCGCGAAATCGCGGACTCGCGAACACCCGCGAAATCGCGGACTCGCGAAATCGCGGACTCGCGAACACTCGCGAAATCGCGGACTCGCGAACAATCCCGAAATCGCGGACTCGCAAACACTCGCGAAATCGCGGACTGGCGAAATCGCGGACTCGCGAACACTCGCAAAATCGCGGACTCGCGAACACTCGCAAAATCGCGGACTCGCGAACACTCGCGAAATCGCGGACTGGCGAACACTCGCGAAATCGCGGACTCGCGAACACTCGCGAAATCGCGGACTCGCGAACACTCGCGAAATCGCGGACTCGCGAAATCGCGGACTCGCAAACACTCCCGAAATCGCGAACTCGCGAACACTCCCGAAATCGCGGACTCGCGAAATCGCGGACTCGCGAACACTCGCAAAATCGCGGACTCGCGAACACTCGCGAAATCGCGGAGTCGCGAACACTCGCGAAATCGCGGAGTCGCGAACACTCCCGAAATCGCGGACTCGCGAACACCCGCGAAATCGCGGACTCGCGAACACTCGCGAAATCGCGGACTCGCGAACACTCGCAAAATCTCGGACTCGCGAACACTCGCGAAATCGCGGACTCGCGAACACCCGCGAAATCGCGGACTCACGAAATCGCTGACTCACGAAATCGCGGATTCGCGAAAACTCCCGAAATCGCGGACTCGCGAACACCCGCGAAATCGCGGACTCGCGAAATCGCGGACTCGCGAACACTGGCAAAATCGCGGACTCGCGAACACTCCCGAAATCGCGGACTCGCGAACACTCGCGAAATCGCGGACTCGCGAACACTCGCGAAATCGCGGACTCGCGAAAACTCGCGAAATCGCGGACTCGCGAAATCGCGGACTCGCGAACACTCCCGAAATGGCGGACTCGCGAACACTCGCGATATCGCGGACTCGCGAACACTCCCGAAATCGCGAAATCGCGAACACCCGCGAAATCGTGGACTCGCGAACACTCGCGAAATCGCGGACTCGCGAACACTCCCGAAATCACAGACTCGCGAACACCCGCGAAATCGCGTACTCGCGAACACTCCCGAAATCGCGGACTCGCGAAATCGCGGACTGGCGAACACTCCCGAAATCGCGGACTCGCGAACACCCGCGAAATAGCGGACTCGCGAACACTCGCAAAATCGCGGACTCGCGAACACTCGCGAAATCGCGGACTCGCGAAAACTCGCGAAATCGCGGACTCGCGAAATCGCGGACTCGCGAACACTCCCGAAATGGCGGACTCGCGAACACTCGCGATATCGCGGACTCGCGAACACTCCCGAAATCGCGAAATCGCGAACACCCGCGAAATCGTGGACTCGCGAACACTCGCGAAATCGCGGACTCGCGAACACTCCCGAAATCACAGACTCGCGAACACCCGCGAAATCGCGTACTCGCGAACACTCCCGAAATCGCGGACTCGCGAAATCGCGGACTGGCGAACACTCCCGAAATCGCGGACTCGCGAACACCCGCGAAATAGCGGACTCGCGAACACTCGCAAAATCGCGGACTCGCGAACACTCGCGAAATCGCGGACTCGCGAACACTCGCGAAATCGCGGACTCGGGAACACCCGCGAAATCGCGGACTCGCATACACTCGCGAAATCGCGGGCTCGCGAACACTCGCGAAATCGCGGACTCGCGAAATCGCGGACTCGCGAACACTCGCAAAATCGCGGACTCGCGAACACCCGCGAAATCGCGGACTCGCGAACACCCGCGAAATCGCGGACTCACGAAATCGCTGACTCACGAAATCGCGGATTCGCGAAAACTCCCGAAATCGCGGACTCGCGAACACCCGCGAAATCGCGGACTCGCGAAATCGCGGACTCGCGAACACTGGCAAAATCGCGGACTCGCGAACACTCCCGAAATCGCGGACTCGCGAACACTCCCGAAATCGCGGACTCGCGAACACTCGCGAAATCGCGGACTCGCGAACACTCGCGAAATCGCGGACTCGCGAAAACTCGCGAAATCGCGGACTCGCGAAATCGCGGACTCGCGAACTATCGCGAAATCGCGGACTCGCAAAATCGCGGACTCGCGAAATCTCGCGAAATCGCGGACTCGCGAACACTCGCGAAATCGCGGACTGGCGAAAAATCCCGAAATCGCGAAATCGCGAACACCCGCGAAATCGCGGACTCGCGAACACTCGCGAAATCGTGGACTCGCGAACACTCGCGAAATTGCGGACTCGCGAACACTCCCGAAATGGCGGACTCGCGAACACTCGCGATATCGCGGACTCGCGAACACTCCCGAAATCGCGAAATCGCGAACACCCGCGAAATCGTGGACTCGCGAACACTCGCGAAATCGCGGACTCGCGAACACTCCCGAAATCACAGACTCGCGAACACCCGCGAAATCGCGGACTCGCGAACACCCGCGAAATCGCGGACTCGCGAACTCTCGCGAAATCGCGGACTCGCAAAATCGCGGACTCGCGAAATCTCGCGAAATAGCGGACTCGCGAACATTCGCGAAATCGCGGACTGGCGAAAAATCCCGAAATCGCGAAATCGCGAACACCCGCGAAATCGCGGACTCGCGAACACTCGCGAAATCGTGGACTCGCGAACACTCGCGAAATTGCGGACTCGCGAACACTCGCGAAATTGCGGACTGGCGAACAATCCCGAAATCGCGAAATCGCGAACACCCACGAAATCGCGGACTCGCGAACACTCGCGAAATCGCGGACTCGCGAACACTCCCGAAATCACAGACTCGCGAACACCCGCGAAATCGCGTACTCGCGAACACTCCCGAAATCGCGGACTCGCGAAATCGCGGACTGGCGAACACTCCCGAAATCGCGGACTCGCGAACACCCGCGAAATAGCGGACTCGCGAACACTCGCAAAATCGCGGACTCGCGAACACTCGCGAAATCGCGGACTGGCGAACAATCCCGAAATCGCGGACTCGCAAACACTCGCGAAATCGCGGACTGGCGAAATCGCGGACTCGCGAACACTCGCAAAATCGCGGACTCGCGAACACTCGCGAAATCGCGGACTGGCGAACACCCGCGAAATCGCGGACTCGCGAACACTCGCGAAATCGCGGACTCGCGAACACTCCCGAAATCGCGGACTCGCAAAATCGCGGACTCGCGAAATCTCGCGAAATCGCGGACTCGCGAACACTCGCGAAATCGCGGACTGGCAAAAAACACCCGCGAAATAGCGGACTCGCGAACACTCGCAAAATCGCGGACTCGCGAACACTCGCGAAATCGCGGACTGGCGAACAATCCCGAAATCGCGGACTCGCAAACACTCGCGAAATCGCGGACTGGCGAAATCGCGGACTCGCGAACACTCGCAAAATCGCGGACTCGCGAACACTCGCGAAATCGCGGACTGGCGAACACCCGCGAAATCGCGGACTCGCGAACACTCGCGAAATTGCGGACTCGCGAACACTCGCGAAATTGCGGACTGGCGAACAATCCCGAAATCGCGAAATCGCGAACACCCACGAAATCGCGGACTCGCGAACACTCGCGAAATCGCGGACTCGCGAACACTCCCGAAATCACAGACTCGCGAACACCCGCGAAATCGCGGACTCGCGAACACTCCCGAAATCGCGGACTCGCGAAATCGCGGACTCGCGAACACTCGCAAAATCGCGGACTCGCGAACACTCGCGAAATCGCGGACTGGCGAACAATCCCGAAATCGCGAAATCGCGAACACCCGCGAAATCGCGGACTCGCGAATACTCGCGAAATCGCGGACTCGCGAACACTCCCGAAATCGCGGACTCGCGAACACTCGCGAAATCGTGGACTCGCGAACACTCGCGAAATTGCGGACTCGCGAACACTCGCGAAATTGCGGACTGGCGAACAATCCCGAAATCGCGAAATCGCGAACACCCACGAAATCGCGGACTCGCGAACACCCGCGAAATCGCGGACTCGCGAAATCGCGGACTCGCGAACACTCGCGAACACCCGCGAAATCGCGGACTCGCGAAATCGCGGACTCGCGAACACTCGCAAAATCGCGGACTCACCAACACTCGCGAAATCGCGGACTCGCGAACACTCGCGAAATCGCGGACTCGCGAACACTCCCGAAATCGCGGACTCGCGAACACCCGCGAAATCGCGGACTCGCGAACACCCGCGAAATCGCGGACTCGCGAAATCGCGGACTCGCGAACACTCGCGAAATCGCGGACTCGCGAACACTCGCGAAATCGCGGACTCGCGAACACTCGCGAAATCGCGGACTCGCGAACACTCGCGAAATCGCGGACTCGCGAAATCGCGAACACTCGCGAAATCGCGGACTCGCGAACACTCGCGAAATCGCGGACTCGCGAACACTCCCGAAATCGCGGACTCGCGAACACCCGCGAAATCGCGGACTCGCGAACACTCGAGAAATCGCGGACTCGCGAAATCGCGGACTCGCGAACACTCGCGAAATCGTGGACTCGCGAACACTCGCGAAATTGTGGACTCGCGAACACTCGCGAAATTGCGGACTGGCGAACAATCCCGAAATCGCGAAATCGCGAACACCCGCGAAATCGCGGACTCGCGAACACCCGCGAAATCGCGGACTCGCAAAATCGCGGACTCACCAACACTCGCGAAATCGCGGACTCGCGAACACTCGCGAAATCGCGGACTCGCGAACACTCCCGAAATCGCGGACTCGCGAACACCCGCGAAATCGCGGACTCGCGAACACCCGCGAAATCGCGGACTCGCGAAATCGCGGACTCGCGAACACTCGCGAAATCGCGGACTCGCGAACACTCGCGAAATCGCGGACTCGCGAACACTCGCGAAATCGCGGACTCGCGAACACTCGCGAAATCGCGGACTCGCGAAATCGCGAACACTCGCGAAATCGCGGACTCGCGAACACTCGCGAAATCGCGGACTCGCGAACACTCCCGAAATCGCGGACTCGCGAACACCCGCGAAATCGCGGACTCGCGAACACTCGCGAAATCGCGGACTCGCGAAATCGCGGACTCGCGAACACTCGCGAAATCGTGGACTCGCGAACACTCGCGAAATTGTGGACTCGCGAACACTCGCGAAATTGCGGACTGGCGAACAATCCCGAAATCGCGAAATCGCGAACACCCGCGAAATCGCGGACTCGCGAACACCCGCGAAATCGCGGACTCGCGAAATCGCGGACTCGCGAACACTCGCGAAATCGTGGACTCGCGAACACTCGCGAAATTGCGGACTCGCGAACAATCGCGAAATTGCGGACTGGCGAACAATCCCGAAATCGCGAAATCGCGACCACCCGCGAAATCGCGGACTCGCGAACACCCGCGAAATCGCGAACACCCGCGAAATCGCGGACTCGCGAACACCCGCGAAATCGCGGTCTCGCGAAATCGCGGACTGGCGAACAATCCCGAAATCGCGGACTCGCAAACACTCGCGAAATCGCGGACTGGCGAAATCGCGGACTCGCGAACACTCGCAAAATCGCGGACTCGCGAACACACGCGAAATCGCGGACTGGCGAACACTCGCGAAATCGCGGACTCGCGAACACTCCCGAAATTGCGGACTCGCGAACACCCGCGAAATCGCGGACTCGCGAACACCCGCGAAATCGCGGACTCGCGAACACTCGCGAAATCGCGGACTCGCGAACACTCCCGAAATCGCGGACTGGCGAAATCGCGGACTCGCGAACACTCGCAAAATCTCGGACTCGCGAACACTCGCGAAATCGCGGACTCGCGAACACTCGCGAAATCGCGGACTGGCGAACAATCCCGAAATCGCGGACTCGCAAACACTCGCGAAATCGCGGACTGGCGAAATCGCGGAATCGCGAACACTCGCAAAATCGCGGACTCGCGAACACTCGCGAAATCGCGGACTCGCGAACACTCGCAAAATCGTGGATTCGCGAACACTCGCGAAATCGCGGACTGGCGAACAATCCCGAAATCGCGGACTCGCAAACACTCGCGAAATCGCGGACTGGCGAAATCGCGGACTCGCGAACACTCGCAAAATCGCGGACTCGCGAACACTCGCGAAATCGCGGACTCGCGAACACTCGCGAAATCGCGGACTGGCGAACAATCCCGAAATCGCGGACTCGCAAACACTCGCGAAATCGCGGACTGGCGAAATCGCGGACTCGCGAACACTCGCAAAATCGCGGACTCGCGAACACTCGGGAAATCGCGGACTGGCGAACACCCGCGAAATCGCGGACTCGCGAACACCCGCGAAATCGCGGACTCGCGAAATCGCGGACTCGCGAACACTCGCGAAATCGCGGACTGGCGAACAATCCCGAAATCGCGGACTTGCAAACACTCGCGAAATCTCGGACTGGCGAAATCGCGGACTCGCGAACACTCGCAAAATCGCGGACTCGCGAACACTCGCGAAATCGCGGACTGGCGAACACTCGCGAAATCGCGGACTCGCGAACACTCCCGAAATCGCGGACTCGCGAACACCCGCGAAATCGCGGACTGGCGAACAATCCCGAAATCGCGGACTGGCGAAATCGCGGACTCGCGAACACTCGCGAAATCGCGGACTGGCGAACAATCCCGAAATCGCGGACTCGCGAACACTCGCAAAATCGCGGACTCGCGAACACTCGCGAAATCGCGGACTGGCGAACAATCCCGAAATCGCGAACACCCGCGAAATCGCGGACTCGCGAAAACTCGCGAAATCGCGGACTCGCGAACACTCCCGAAATCGCGGACTCGCGAACACTCGCGAAATCGTGGACTCGCGAACACTCGCGAAATTGCGGACTCGCGAACACTCGCGAAATTGCGGACTGGCGAACAATCCCGAAATCGCGAAATCGCGAACACCCACGAAATCGCGGACTCGCGAACACCCGCGAAATCGCGGACTCGGGAACACTCGCGAAATCGCGGACTCGCGAACACTCGCGAAATCGCGGACTGGCGAACAATCCCGAAATCGCGAAATCGCGAACACCCACGAAATCGCGGACTCGCGAACACCCGCGAAATCGCGGACTCGGGAACACCCGCGAAATCGCGGACTCGCGAACACTCGCGAAATCGCGGGCTCGCGAACACTCGCGAAATCGCGGACTCGCGAACACTCGCGATATCGCGGACTCGCGAACACTCCCGAAATCGCGAAATCGCGAACACCCGCGAAATCGCGGACTCGCGAACACTCGCGAAATCGCGGACTCGCGAACACTCGCGAAATCGCGGACTCGCGAACACTCCCGAAATCACAGACTCGCGAACACCCGCGAAATCGCGGACTCGCGAACACCCGCGAAATCGCGGACTCACGAACACTCGCGAAATCGCGGACTCGCGAACACTCCCGAAATCGCGGACTCGCGAAATCGCGGACTCGCGAACACTCGCAAAATCGCGGACTCGCGAACACTCGCGAAATCGCGGAGTCGCGAACACTCGCGAAATCGCGGAGTCGCGAACACTCCCGAAATCGCGGACTCGCGAACACTCGCGAAATCGCGGACTCGCGAACACTCCCGAAATCGCGGACTCGCGAACACCCGCGAAATCGCGGACTCGAGATCACCCGCGAAATCGCGGACTCGCGAAATCGCGGACTCGCGAACACTCGCGGACTCGCGAACACTCGCGAAATCGCGGACTCGGGAACACTCGCGAAATCGCGGGCTCGCGAACACTCGCGAAATCGCGGACTCGCGAAATCGCGGACTCGCGAACACTCGCAAAATCGCGGACTCGCGAACACCCGCGAAATTGCGGACTCGCGAACACCCGCGAAATCGCGGACTCACGAAATCGCTGACTCACGAAATCGCGGATTCGCGAAAACTCCCGAAATCGCGGACTCGCGAACACCCGCGAAATCGCGGACTCGCGAAATCGCGGACTCGCGAACACTGGCAAAATCGCGCACTCGCGAACACTCCCGAAATCGCGGACTCGCGAACACTCGCGAAATCGCGGACTCGCGAACACTCGCGAAATCGCGGACTCGCGAAAACTCGCGAAATCGCGGACTCGCGAAATCGCGGACTCGCGAACACTCCCGAAATGGCGGACTCGCGAACACTCGCGATATCGCGGACTCGCGAACACTCCCGAAATCGCGAAATCGCGAACACCCGCGAAATCGCGGACTCGCGAACACTCGCGAAATCGCGGACTCGCGAACACTCCCGAAATCACAGACTCGCGAACACCCGCGAAATCGCGGACTCGCGAACACCCGCGAAATCGCGGACTCGCGAACTCTCGCGAAATCGCGGACTCGCAAAATCGCGGACTCGCGAAATCTCGCGAAATCGCGGACTCGCGAACACTCGCGAAATCGCGGACTGGCGAAAAATCCCGAAATCGCGAAATCGCGAACACCCGCGAAATCGCGGACTCGCGAACACTCGCGAAATCGTGGACTCGCGAACACTCGCGAAATTGCGGACTCGCGAACACTCGCGAAATTGCGGACTGGCGAACAATCCCGAAATCGCGAAATCGCGAACACCCACGAAATCGCGGACTCGCGAACACTCGCGAAATCGCGGACTCGCGAACACTCCCGAAATCACAGACTCGCGAACACCCGCGAAATCGCGGACTCGCGAACACTCCCGAAATCGCGGACTCGCGAAATCGCGGACTCGCGAACACTCGCAAAATCGCGGACTCGCGAACACTCGCGAAATCGCGGACTGGCGAACAATCCCGAAATCGCGAAATCGCGAACACCCGCGAAATCGCGGACTCGCGAATACTCGCGAAATCGCGGACTCGCGAACACTTCCGAAATCGCGGACTCGCGAACACTCGCGAAATCGTGGACTCGCGAACACTCGCGAAATTGCGGACTCGCGAACACTCGCGAAATTGCGGACTGGCGAACAATCCCGAAATCGCGAAATCGCGAACACCCACGAAATCGCGGACTCGCGAACACCCGCGAAATCGCGGACTCGCGAAATCGCGGACTCGCGAACACTCGCGAACACCCGCGAAATCGCGGACTCGCGAAATCGCGGACTCGCGAACACTCGCAAAATCGCGGACTCACCAACACTCGCGAAATCGCGGACTCGCGAACACTCGCGAAATCGCGGACTCGCGAACACTCCCGAAATCGCGGACTCGCGAACACCCGCGAAATCGCGGACTCGCGAACACCCGCGAAATCGCGGACTCGCGAAATCGCGGACTCGCGAACACTCGCGAAATCGCGGACTCGCGAACACTCCCGAAATCGCGGACTCGCGAACACTCGCGAAATCGCGGACTCGCGAACACTCCCGAAATCACAGACTCGCGAACACCCGCGAAATCGCGGACTCGCGAACACCCGCGATATCGCGGACTCGCGAACTCTCGCGAAATCGCGGACTCGCAAAATCGCGGACTCGCGAAATCTCGCGAAATCGCGGACTCGCGAACACTCCCGAAATTGCGGACTCGCGAACACCCGCGAAATCGCGGACTCGCGAACACCCGCAAAATCGCGGACTCGCGAAATCTCGCGAAATCGCGGACTCGCGAACACTCGCGAAATCGCGGACTGGCGAAAAATCCCGAAATCGCGAAATCGCGAACACCCGCGAAATCGCGGACTCGCGAACACTCGCGAAATCGTGGACTCGCGAACACTCGCGAAATTGCGGACTCGCGAACACTCGCGAAATTGCGGACTGGCGAACAATCCCGAAATCGCGAAATCGCGAACACCCACGAAATCGCGGACTCGCGAACACTCGCGAAATCGCGGACTCGCGAACACTCCCGAAATCACAGACTCGCGAACACCCGCGAAATCGCGGACTCGCGAACACTCCCGAAATCGCGGACTCGCGAAATCGCGGACTCGCGAACACTCGCAAAATCGCGGACTCGCGAACACTCGCGAAATCGCGGACTGGCGAACAATCCCGAAATCGCGAAATCGCGAACACCCGCGAAATCGCGGACTCGCGAATACTCGCGAAATCGCGGACTCGCGAACACTTCCGAAATCGCGGACTCGCGAACACTCGCGAAATCGTGGACTCGCGAACACTCGCGAAATTGCGGACTCGCGAACACTCGCGAAATTGCGGACTGGCGAACAATCCCGAAATCGCGAAATCGCGAACACCCACGAAATCGCGGACTCGCGAACACCCGCGAAATCGCGGACTCGCGAAATCGCGGACTCGCGAACACTCGCGAACACCCGCGAAATCGCGGACTCGCGAAATCGCGGACTCGCGAACACTCGCAAAATCGCGGACTCACCAACACTCGCGAAATCGCGGACTCGCGAACACTCGCGAAATCGCGGACTCGCGAACACTCCCGAAATCGCGGACTCGCGAACACCCGCGAAATCGCGGACTCGCGAACACCCGCGAAATCGCGGACTCGCGAAATCGCGGACTCGCGAACACTCGCGAAATCGCGGACTCGCGAACACTCCCGAAATCGCGGACTCGCGAACACTCGCGAAATCGCGGACTCGCGAACACTCCCGAAATCACAGACTCGCGAACACCCGCGAAATCGCGGACTCGCGAACACCCGCGAAATCGCGGACTCGCGAACTCTCGCGAAATCGCGGACTCGCAAAATCGCGGACTCGCGAAATCTCGCGAAATCGCGGACTCGCGAACACTCGCGAAATCGCGGACTGGCGAAAAATCCCGAAATCGCGAAATCGCGAACACCCGCGAAATCGCGGACTCGCGAACACTCGCGAAATCGTGGACTCGCGAACACTCGCGAAATTGCGGACTCGCGAACACTCGCGAAATTGCGGACTGGCGAACAATCCCGAAATCGCGAAATCGCGAACACCCACGAAATCGCGGACTCGCGAACACTCGCGAAATCGCGGACTCGCGAACACTCCCGAAATCACAGACTCGCGAACACCCGCGAAATCGCGGACTCGCGAACACTCCCGAAATCGCGGACTCGCGAAATCGCGGACTCGCGAACACTCGCAAAATCGCGGACTCGCGAACACTCGCGAAATCGCGGACTGGCGAACAATCCCGAAATCGCGAAATCGCGAACACCCGCGAAATCGCGGACTCGCGAATACTCGCGAAATCGCGGACTCGCGAAAACTCCCGAAATCGCGGACTCGCGAACACTCGCGAAATCGTGGACTCGCGAACACTCGCGAAATTGCGGACTCGCGAACACTCGCGAAATTGCGGACTGGCGAACAATCCCGAAATCGCGAAATCGCGAACACCCACGAAATCGCGGACTCGCGAACACCCGCGAAATCGCGGACTCGCGAAATCGCGGACTCGCGAACACTCGCGAACACCCGCGAAATCGCGGACTCGCGAAATCGCGGACTCGCGAACACTCGCAAAATCGCGGACTCACCAACACTCGCGAAATCGCGGACTCGCGAACACTCGCGAAATCGCGGACTCGCGAACACTCCCGAAATCGCGGACTCGCGAACACCCGCGAAATCGCGGACTCGCGAACACCCGCGAAATCGCGGACTCGCGAAATCGCGGACTCGCGAACACTCGCGAAATCGCGGACTCGCGAACACTCGCGAAATCGCGGACTCGCGAACACTCGCGAAATCGCGGACTCGCGAACACTCGCGAAATCGCGGACTCGCGAAATCGCGAACACTCGCGAAATCGCGGACTCGCGAACACTCGCGAAATCGCGGACTCGCGAACACTCCCGAAATCGCGGACTCGCGAACACCCGCGAAATCGCGGAATCGCAAACACTCGCGAAATCGCGGACTCGCGAAATCGCGGACTCGCGAACACTCGCGAAATCGTGGACTCGCGAACACTCGCGAAATTGTGGACTCGCGAACACTCGCGAAATTGCGGACTGGCGAACAATCCCGAAATCGCGAAATCGCGAACACCCGCGAAATCGCGGACTCGCGAACACCCGCGAAATCGCGGACTCGCGAAATCGCGGACTCGCGAACACTCGCGAAATCGTGGACTCGCGAACACTCGCGAAATTGCGGACTCGCGAACAATCGCGAAATTGCGGACTGGCGAACAATCCCGAAATCGCGAAATCGCGACCACCCGCGAAATCGCGAAATCGCGACCACCCGCGAAATCGCGGACTCGCGAACACCCGCGAAATCGCGAACACCCGCGAAATCGCGGACTCGCGAACACCCGCGAAATCGCGGACTCGCGAAATCGCGGACTCGCGAACACTCGCAAAATCGCGGACTCGCGAACACACGCGAAATCGCGGACTGGCGAACACTCGCGAAATCGCGGACTCGCGAACACTCCCGAAATTGCGGACTCGCGAACACCCGCGAAATCGCGGACTCGCGAACACCCGCGAAATCGCGGACTCGCGAACACTCGCGAAATCGCGGACTCGCGAACACTCCCGAAATCGCGGACTGGCGAAATCGCGGACTCGCGAACACTCGCAAAATCTCGGACTCGCGAACACTCGCGAAATGACGGACTCGCGAACACTCGCGAAATCGCGGACTGGCGAACAATCCCGAAATCGCGGACTCGCAAACACTCGCGAAATCGCGGACTGGCGAAATCGCGGAATCGCGAACACTCGCAAAATCGCGGACTCGCGAACACTCGCGAAATCGCGGACTCGCGAACACTCGCAAAATCGTGGATTCGCGAACACTCGCGAAATCGCGGACTGGCGAACAATCCCGAAATCGCGGACTCGCAAACACTCGCGAAATCGCGGACTGGCGAAATCGCGGACTCGCGAACACTCGCAAAATCGCGGACTCGCGAACACTCGCGAAATCGCGGACTGGCGAACACTGGCGAAATCGCGGACTCGCGAACACCCGCGAAATAGCGGACTCGCGAACACTCGCAAAATCGCGGACTCGCGAACACTCGCGAAATCGCGGACTGGCGAACAATCCCGAAATCGCGGACTCGCAAACACTCGCGAAATCGCGGACTGGCGAAATCGCGGACTCGCGAACACTCGCAAAATCGCGGACTCGCGAACACTCGGGAAATCGCGGACTGGCGAACACCCGCGAAATCGCGGACTCGCGAACACCCGCGAAATCGCGGACTCGCGAAATCGCGGACTCGCGAACACTCGCGAAATCGCGGACTGGCGAACAATCCCGAAATCGCGGACTTGCAAACACTCGCGAAATCTCGGACTGGCGAAATCGCGGACTCGCGAACACTCGCAAAATCGCGGACTCGCGAACACTCGCGAAATCGCGGACTGGCGAACACTCGCGAAATCGCGGACTCGCGAACACTCCCGAAATCGCGGACTCGCGAACACCCGCGAAATCGCGGACTGGCGAACAATCCCGAAATCGCGGACTGGCGAAATCGCGGACTCGCGAACACTCGCGAAATCGCGGACTGGCGAACAATCCCGAAATCGCGGACTTGCGAACACTCGCAAAATCGCGGACTCGCGAACACTCGCGAAATCGCGGACTGGCGAACAATCCCGAAATCGCGAACACCCGCGAAATCGCGGACTCGCGAAAACTCGCGAAATCGCGGACTCGCGAACACTCCCGAAATCGCGGACTCGCGAACACTCGCGAAATCGTGGACTCGCGAACACTCGCGAAATTGCGGACTCGCGAACACTCGCGAAATTGCGGACTGGCGAACAATCCCGAAATCGCGAAATCGCGAACACCCACGAAATCGCGGACTCGCGAACACCCGCGAAATCGCGGACTCGGGAACACTCGCGAAATCGCGGACTCGCGAACACTCGCGAAATCGCGGACTGGCGAACAATCCCGAAATCGCGAAATCGCGAACACCCACGAAATCGCGGACTCGCGAACACCCGCGAAATCGCGGACTCGGGAACACCCGCGAAATCGCGGACTCGCGAACACTCGCGAAATCGCGGGCTCGCGAACACTCGCGAAATCGCGGACTCGCGAACACTCGCAAAATCGCGGACTCGCGAACACCCGGGAAATCGCGGACTCGCGAACACCCGCGAAATCGCGGACTCGCGAAATCGCGGACTCGCGAACACTGGCAAAATCGCGGACTCGCGAACACTCCCGAAATCGCGGACTCGCGAACACTCGCGAAATCGCGGACTCGCGAACACTCGCGAAATGACGGACTCGCGAACACTCGCGAAATCGCGGACTGGCGAACAATCCCGAAATCGCGGACTCGCAAACACTCGCGAAATCGCGGACTGGCGAAATCGCGGAATCGCGAACACTCGCAAAATCGCGGACTCGCGAACACTCGCGAAATCGCGGACTCGCGAACACTCGCAAAATCGTGGATTCGCGAACACTCGCGAAATCGCGGACTGGCGAACAATCCCGAAATCGCGGACTCGCAAACACTCGCGAAATCGCGGACTGGCGAAATCGCGGACTCGCGAACACTCGCAAAATCGCGGACTCGCGAACACTCGCGAAATCGCGGACTGGCGAACACTGGCGAAATCGCGGACTCGCGAACACTCCCGAAATCGCGGACTCGCGAACACCCGCGAAATAGCGGACTCGCGAACACTCGCAAAATCGCGGACTCGCGAACACTCGCGAAATCGCGGACTGGCGAACAATCCCGAAATCGCGGACTCGCAAACACTCGCGAAATCGCGGACTGGCGAAATCGCGGACTCGCGAACACTCGCAAAATCGCGGACTCGCGAACACTCGGGAAATCGCGGACTGGCGAACACCCGCGAAATCGCGGACTCGCGAACACCCGCGAAATCGCGGACTCGCGAAATCGCGGACTCGCGAACACTCGCGAAATCGCGGACTGGCGAACAATCCCGAAATCGCGGACTTGCAAACACTCGCGAAATCTCGGACTGGCGAAATCGCGGACTCGCGAACACTCGCAAAATCGCGGACTCGCGAACACTCGCGAAATCGCGGACTGGCGAACACTCGCGAAATCGCGGACTCGCGAACACTCCCGAAATCGCGGACTCGCGAACACCCGCGAAATCGCGGACTGGCGAACAATCCCGAAATCGCGGACTGGCGAAATCGCGGACTCGCGAACACTCGCGAAATCGCGGACTGGCGAACAATCCCGAAATCGCGGACTTGCGAACACTCGCAAAATCGCGGACTCGCGAACACTCGCGAAATCGCGGACTGGCGAACAATCCCGAAATCGCGAACACCCGCGAAATCGCGGACTCGCGAAAACTCGCGAAATCGCGGACTCGCGAACACTCCCGAAATCGCGGACTCGCGAACACTCGCGAAATCGTGGACTCGCGAACACTCGCGAAATTGCGGACTCGCGAACACTCGCGAAATTGCGGACTGGCGAACAATCCCGAAATCGCGAAATCGCGAACACCCACGAAATCGCGGACTCGCGAACACCCGCGAAATCGCGGACTCGGGAACACTCGCGAAATCGCGGACTCGCGAACACTCGCGAAATCGCGGACTGGCGAACAATCCCGAAATCGCGAAATCGCGAACACCCACGAAATCGCGGACTCGCGAACACCCGCGAAATCGCGGACTCGGGAACACCCGCGAAATCGCGGACTCGCGAACACTCGCGAAATCGCGGGCTCGCGAACACTCGCGAAATCGCGGACTCGCGAACACTCGCAAAATCGCGGACTCGCGAACACCCGGGAAATCGCGGACTCGCGAACACCCGCGAAATCGCGGACTCGCGAAATCGCGGACTCGCGAACACTGGCAAAATCGCGGACTCGCGAACACTCCCGAAATCGCGGACTCGCGAACACTCGCGAAATCGCGGACTCGCGAACACTCGCGAAATCGCGGACTCGCGAACACTCCCGAAATGGCGGACTCGCGAACACTCGCGATATCGCGGACTCGCGAACACTCCCGAAATCGCGAAATCGCGAACACCCGCGAAATCGTGGACTCGCGAACACTCGCGAAATCGCGGACTCGCGAACACTCCCGAAATCACAGACTCGCGAACACCCGCGAAATCGCGGACTCGCGAACACCCGCGAAATCGCGGACTCGCGAACTCTCGCGAAATCGCGGACTCGCGAACACTCGCGAAATCGCGGACTCGCGAACACTCGCGAAATCGCGGACTCGCGAAAACTCGCGAAATCGCGGACTCGCGAAATCGCGGACTCGCGAACACTCCCGAAATGGCGGACTCGCGAACACTCGCGATATCGCGGACTCGCGAACACTCCCGAAATCGCGAAATCGCGAACACCCGCGAAATCGTGGACTCGCGAACACTCGCGAAATCGCGGACTCGCGAACACTGCCGAAATCACAGACTCGCGAACACCCGCGAAATCGCGGACTCGCGAACACCCGCGAAATCGCGGACTCGCGAACTCTCGCGAAATCGCGGACTCGCAAAATCGCGGACTCGCGAAATCTCGCGAAATAGCGGACTCGCGAACACTCGCGAAATCGCGGACTGGCGAAAAATCCCGAAATCGCGAAATCGCGAACACCCGCGAAATCGCGGACTCGCGAACACTCGCGAAATCGTGGACTCGCGAACACTCGCGAAATTGCGCACTCGCGAACAATCCCGAAATCGCGAAATCGCGAACACCCACGAAATCGCGGACTGGCGAACAATCCCGAAATCGCGGACTCGCAAACACTCGCGAAATCGCGGACTGGCGAAATCGCGGACTCGCGAACACTCGCAAAATCGCGGACTCGCGAACACTCGCGAAATCGCGGACTGGCGAACACCCGCGAAATCGCGGACTCGCGAACACCCGCGAAATCGCGGACTCGCGAAATCGCGGACTCGCGAACACTCGCGAAATCGCGGACTCGCGAACAATCCCGAAATCGCGGACTCGCAAACACTCGCGAAATCGCGGACTGGCGAAATCGCGGACTCGCGAACACTCGCAAAATCGCGGACTCGCGAACACTCGCAAAATCGCGGACTCGCGAACACTCGCGAAATCGCGGACTGGCGAACACTCGCGAAATCGCGGACTCGCGAACACTCCCGAAATTGCGGACTCGCGAACACCCGCGAAATCGCGGACTCGCGAACACCCGCGAAATCGCGGACTCGCGAACACTCGCGAAATCGCGGACTCGCGAACACTCGCGAAATCGCGGACTCGCGAAATCGCGGACTCGCAAACACTCCCGAAATCGCGAACTCGCGAACACTCCCGAAATCGCGGACTCGCGAAATCGCGGACTCGCGAACACTCGCAAAATCGCGGACTCGCGAACACTCGCGAAATCGCGGAGTCGCGAACACTCGCGAAATCGCGGAGTCGCGAACACTCCCGAAATCGCGGACTCGCGAACACCCGCGAAATCGCGGACTCGCGAACACTCGCGAAATCGCGGACTCGCGAACACTCGCAAAATCTCGGACTCGCGAACACTCGCGAAATCGCGGACTCGCGAACACCCGCGAAATCGCGGACTCACGAAATCGCTGACTCACGAAATCGCGGATTCGCGAAAACTCCCGAAATCGCGGACTCGCGAACACCCGCGAAATCGCGGACTCGCGAAATCGCGGACTCGCGAACACTGGCAAAATCGCGGACTCGCGAACACTCCCGAAATCGCGGACTCGCGAACACTCGCGAAATCGCGGACTCGCGAACACTCGCGAAATCGCGGACTCGCGAAAACTCGCGAAATCGCGGACTCGCGAAATCGCGGACTCGCGAACACTCCCGAAATGGCGGACTCGCGAACACTCGCGATATCGCGGACTCGCGAACACTCCCGAAATCGCGAAATCGCGAACACCCGCGAAATCGTGGACTCGCGAACACTCGCGAAATCGCGGACTCGCGAACACTCCCGAAATCACAGACTCGCGAACACCCGCGAAATCGCGTACTCGCGAACACTCCCGAAATCGCGGACTCGCGAAATCGCGGACTGGCGAACACTCCCGAAATCGCGGACTCGCGAACACCCGCGAAATAGCGGACTCGCGAACACTCGCAAAATCGCGGACTCGCGAACACTCGCGAAATCGCGGACTCGCGAAAACTCGCGAAATCGCGGACTCGCGAAATCGCGGACTCGCGAACACTCCCGAAATGGCGGACTCGCGAACACTCGCGATATCGCGGACTCGCGAACACTCCCGAAATCGCGAAATCGCGAACACCCGCGAAATCGTGGACTCGCGAACACTCGCGAAATCGCGGACTCGCGAACACTCCCGAAATCACAGACTCGCGAACACCCGCGAAATCGCGTACTCGCGAACACTCCCGAAATCGCGGACTCGCGAAATCGCGGACTGGCGAACACTCCCGAAATCGCGGACTCGCGAATACCCGCGAAATAGCGGACTCGCGAACACTCGCGAAATCGCGGACTCGCGAACACTGGCAAAATCGCGGACTCGCGAACACTCCCGAAATCGCGGACTCGCGAACACTCGCGAAATCGCGGACTCGCGAACACTCGCGAAATGACGGACTCGCGAACACTCGCGAAATCGCGGACTGGCGAACAATCCCGAAATCGCGGACTCGCAAACACTCGCGAAATCGCGGACTGGCGAAATCGCGGAATCGCGAACACTCGCAAAATCGCGGACTCGCGAACACTCGCGAAATCGCGGACTCGCGAACACTCGCAAAATCGTGGATTCGCGAACACTCGCGAAATCGCGGACTGGCGAACAATCCCGAAATCGCGGACTCGCAAACACTCGCGAAATCGCGGACTGGCGAAATCGCGGACTCGCGAACACTCGCAAAATCGCGGACTCGCGAACACTCGCGAAATCGCGGACTGGCGAACACTGGCGAAATCGCGGACTCGCGAACACTCCCGAAATCGCGGACTCGCGAACACCCGCGAAATAGCGGACTCGCGAACACTCGCAAAATCGCGGACTCGCGAACACTCGCGAAATCGCGGACTGGCGAACAATCCCGAAATCGCGGACTCGCAAACACTCGCGAAATCGCGGACTGGCGAAATCGCGGACTCGCGAACACTCGCAAAATCGCGGACTCGCGAACACTCGGGAAATCGCGGACTGGCGAACACCCGCGAAATCGCGGACTCGCGAACACCCGCGAAATCGCGGACTCGCGAAATCGCGGACTCGCGAACACTCGCGAAATCGCGGACTGGCGAACAATCCCGAAATCGCGGACTTGCAAACACTCGCGAAATCTCGGACTGGCGAAATCGCGGACTCGCGAACACTCGCAAAATCGCGGACTCGCGAACACTCGCGAAATCGCGGACTGGCGAACACTCGCGAAATCGCGGACTCGCGAACACTCCCGAAATCGCGGACTCGCGAACACCCGCGAAATCGCGGACTGGCGAACAATCCCGAAATCGCGGACTGGCGAAATCGCGGACTCGCGAACACTCGCGAAATCGCGGACTGGCGAACAATCCCGAAATCGCGGACTTGCGAACACTCGCAAAATCGCGGACTCGCGAACACTCGCGAAATCGCGGACTGGCGAACAATCCCGAAATCGCGAACACCCGCGAAATCGCGGACTCGCGAAAACTCGCGAAATCGCGGACTCGCGAACACTCCCGAAATCGCGGACTCGCGAACACTCGCGAAATCGTGGACTCGCGAACACTCGCGAAATTGCGGACTCGCGAACACTCGCGAAATTGCGGACTGGCGAACAATCCCGAAATCGCGAAATCGCGAACACCCACGAAATCGCGGACTCGCGAACACCCGCGAAATCGCGGACTCGGGAACACTCGCGAAATCGCGGACTCGCGAACACTCGCGAAATCGCGGACTGGCGAACAATCCCGAAATCGCGAAATCGCGAACACCCACGAAATCGCGGACTCGCGAACACCCGCGAAATCGCGGACTCGGGAACACCCGCGAAATCGCGGACTCGCGAACACTCGCGAAATCGCGGGCTCGCGAACACTCGCGAAATCGCGGACTCGCGAACACTCGCAAAATCGCGGACTCGCGAACACCCGGGAAATCGCGGACTCGCGAACACCCGCGAAATCGCGGACTCGCGAAATCGCGGACTCGCGAACACTGGCAAAATCGCGGACTCGCGAACACTCCCGAAATCGCGGACTCGCGAACACTCGCGAAATCGCGGACTCGCGAACACTCGCGAAATCGCGGACTCGCGAACACTCCCGAAATGGCGGACTCGCGAACACTCGCGATATCGCGGACTCGCGAACACTCCCGAAATCGCGAAATCGCGAACACCCGCGAAATCGTGGACTCGCGAACACTCGCGAAATCGCGGACTCGCGAACACTCCCGAAATCACAGACTCGCGAACACCCGCGAAATCGCGGACTCGCGAACACCCGCGAAATCGCGGACTCGCGAACTCTCGCGAAATCGCGGACTCGCGAACACTCGCGAAATCGCGGACTCGCGAACACTCGCGAAATCGCGGACTCGCGAAAACTCGCGAAATCGCGGACTCGCGAAATCGCGGACTCGCGAACACTCCCGAAATGGCGGACTCGCGAACACTCGCGATATCGCGGACTCGCGAACACTCCCGAAATCGCGAAATCGCGAACACCCGCGAAATCGTGGACTCGCGAACACTCGCGAAATCGCGGACTCGCGAACACTGCCGAAATCACAGACTCGCGAACACCCGCGAAATCGCGGACTCGCGAACACCCGCGAAATCGCGGACTCGCGAACTCTCGCGAAATCGCGGACTCGCAAAATCGCGGACTCGCGAAATCTCGCGAAATAGCGGACTCGCGAACACTCGCGAAATCGCGGACTGGCGAAAAATCCCGAAATCGCGAAATCGCGAACACTCGCGAAATCGCGGACTCGCGAACACTCGCGAAATCGCGGACTCGCGAAAACTCGCGAAATCGCGGACTCGCGAAATCGCGGACTCGCGAACACTCCCGAAATGGCGGACTCGCGAACACTCGCGATATCGCGGACTCGCGAACACTCCCGAAATCGCGAAATCGCGAACACCCGCGAAATCGTGGACTCGCGAACACTCGCGAAATCGCGGACTCGCGAACACTCCCGAAATCACAGACTCGCGAACACCCGCGAAATCGCGTACTCGCGAACACTCCCGAAATCGCGGACTCGCGAAATCGCGGACTGGCGAACACTCCCGAAATCGCGGACTCGCGAACACCCGCGAAATAGCGGACTCGCGAACACTCGCAAAATCGCGGACTCGCGAACACTCGCGAAATCGCGGACTCGCGAAAACTCGCGAAATCGCGGACTCGCGAAATCGCGGACTCGCGAACACTCCCGAAATGGCGGACTCGCGAACACTCGCGATATCGCGGACTCGCGAACACTCCCGAAATCGCGAAATCGCGAACACCCGCGAAATCGTGGACTCGCGAACACTCGCGAAATCGCGGACTCGCGAACACTCCCGAAATCACAGACTCGCGAACACCCGCGAAATCGCGTACTCGCGAACACTCCCGAAATCGCGGACTCGCGAAATCGCGGACTGGCGAACACTCCCGAAATCGCGGACTCGCGAATACCCGCGAAATAGCGGACTCGCGAACACTCGCAAAATCGCGGACTCGCGAACACTCGCGAAATCGCGGACTCGCGAACACTCGCGAAATCGCGGACTCGGGAACACCCGCGAAATCGCGGACTCGCATACACTCGCGAAATCGCGGGCTCGCGAACACTCGCGAAATCGCGGACTCGCGAAATCGCGGACTCGCGAACACTCGCAAAATCGCGGACTCGCGAACACCCGCGAAATCGCGGACTCGCGAACACCCGCGAAATCGCGGACTCACGAAATCGCTGACTCACGAAATCGCGGATTCGCGAAAACTCCCGAAATCGCGGACTCGCGAACACCCGCGAAATCGCGGACTCGCGAAATCGCGGACTCGCGAACACTGGCAAAATCGCGGACTCGCGAACACTCCCGAAATCGCGGACTCGCGAACACTCCCGAAATCGCGGACTCGCGAACACTCGCGAAATCGCGGACTCGCGAACACTCGCGAAATCGCGGACTCGCGAAAACTCGCGAAATCGCGGACTCGCGAAATCGCGGACTCGCGAAATCGCGGACTCGCGAACTATCGCGAAATCGCGGACTCGCAAAATCGCGGACTCGCGAAATCTCGCGAAATCGCGGACTCGCGAACACTCGCGAAATCGCGGACTGGCGAAAAATCCCGAAATCGCGAAATCGCGAACACCCGCGAAATCGCGGACTCGCGAACACTCGCGAAATCGTGGACTCGCGAACACTCGCGAAATTGCGGACTCGCGAACACTCCCGAAATGGCGGACTCGCGAACACTCGCGATATCGCGGACTCGCGAACACTCCCGAAATCGCGAAATCGCGAACACCCGCGAAATCGCGGACTCGCGAACACTCCCGAAATCGCGGACTCGCGAACACTCGCGAAATCGCGGACTCGCGAACACTCGCGAAATCGCGGACTCGCGAAAACTCGCGAAATCGCGGACTCGCGAAATCGCGGACTCGCGAACTATCGCGAAATCGCGGACTCGCAAAATCGCGGACTCGCGAAATCTCGCGAAATCGCGGACTCGCGAACACTCGCGAAATCGCGGACTGGCGAAAAATCCCGAAATCGCGAAATCGCGAACACCCGCGAAATCGCGGACTCGCGAACACTCGCGAAATCGTGGACTCGCGAACACTCGCGAAATTGCGGACTCGCGAACACTCCCGAAATGGCGGACTCGCGAACACTCGCGATATCGCGGACTCGCGAACACTCCCGAAATCGCGAAATCGCGAACACCCGCGAAATCGTGGACTCGCGAACACTCGCGAAATCGCGGACTCGCGAACACTCCCGAAATCACAGACTCGCGAACACCCGCGAAATCGCGGACTCGCGAACACCCGCGAAATCGCGGACTCGCGAACTCTCGCGAAATCGCGGACTCGCAAAATCGCGGACTCGCGAAATCTCGCGAAATAGCGGACTCGCGAACATTCGCGAAATCGCGGACTGGCGAAAAATCCCGAAATCGCGAAATCGCGAACACCCGCGAAATCGCGGACTCGCGAACACTCGCGAAATCGTGGACTCGCGAACACTCGCGAAATTGCGGACTCGCGAACACTCGCGAAATTTCGGACTGGCGAACAATCCCGAAATCGCGAAATCGCGAACACCCACGAAATCGCGGACTCGCGAACACTCGCGAAATCGCGGACTCGCGAACACTCCCGAAATCACAGACTCGCGAACACCCGCGAAATCGCGTACTCGCGAACACTCCCGAAATCGCGGACTCGCGAAATCGCGGACTGGCGAACACTCCCGAAATCGCGGACTCGCGAACACCCGCGAAATAGCGGACTCGCGAACACTCGCAAAATCGCGGACTCGCGAACACTCGCGAAATCGCGGACTGGCGAACAATCCCGAAATCGCGGACTCGCAAACACTCGCGAAATCGCGGACTGGCGAAATCGCGGACTCGCGAACACTCGCAAAATCGCGGACTCGCGAACACTCGCGAAATCGCGGACTGGCGAACACCCGCGAAATCGCGGACTCGCGAACACTCGCGAAATCGCGGACTCGCGAACACTCCCGAAATCGCGGACTCGCAAAATCGCGGACTCGCGAAATCTCGCGAAATCGCGGACTCGCGAACACTCGCGAAATCGCGGACTGGCGAAAAATCCCGAAATCGCGAAATCGCGAACACCCGCGAAATCGCGGACTCGCGAACACTCGCGAAATCGTGGACTCGCGAACACTCGCGAAATTGCGGACTCGCGAACACTCGCGAAATTGCGGACTGGCGAACAATCCCGAAATCGCGAAATCGCGAACACCCACGAAATCGCGGACTCGCGAACACTCGCGAAATCGCGGACTCGCGAACACTCCCGAAATCACAGACTCGCGAACACCCGCGAAATCGCGGACTCGCGAACACTCCCGAAATCGCGGACTCGCGAAATCGCGGACTCGCGAACACTCGCAAAATCGCGGACTCGCGAACACTCGCGAAATCGCGGACTGGCGAACAATCCCGAAATCGCGAAATCGCGAACACCCGCGAAATCGCGGACTCGCGAATACTCGCGAAATCGCGGACTCGCGAACACTCCCGAAATCGCGGACTCGCGAACACTCGCGAAATCGTGGACTCGCGAACACTCGCGAAATTGCGGACTCGCGAACACTCGCGAAATTGCGGACTGGCGAACAATCCCGAAATCGCGAAATCGCGAACACCCACGAAATCGCGGACTCGCGAACACCCGCGAAATCGCGGACTCGCGAAATCGCGGACTCGCGAACACTCGCGAACACCCGCGAAATCGCGGACTCGCGAAATCGCGGACTCGCGAACACTCGCAAAATCGCGGACTCACCAACACTCGCGAAATCGCGGACTCGCGAACACTCGCGAAATCGCGGACTCGCGAACACTCCCGAAATCGCGGACTCGCGAACACCCGCGAAATCGCGGACTCGCGAACACCCGCGAAATCGCGGACTCGCGAAATCGCGGACTCGCGAACACTCGCGAAATCGCGGACTCGCGAACACTCGCGAAATCGCGGACTCGCGAACACTCGCGAAATCGCGGACTCGCGAACACTCGCGAAATCGCGGACTCGCGAAATCGCGAACACTCGCGAAATCGCGGACTCGCGAACACTCGCGAAATCGCGGACTCGCGAACACTCCCGAAATCGCGGACTCGCGAACACCCGCGAAATCGCGGACTCGCGAACACTCGCGAAATCGCGGACTCGCGAAATCGCGGACTCGCGAACACTCGCGAAATCGTGGACTCGCGAACACTCGCGAAATTGTGGACTCGCGAACACTCGCGAAATTGCGGACTGGCGAACAATCCCGAAATCGCGAAATCGCGAACACCCGCGAAATCGCGGACTCGCGAACACCCGCGAAATCGCGGACTCGCGAAATCGCGGACTCGCGAACACTCGCGAAATCGTGGACTCGCGAACACTCGCGAAATTGCGGACTCGCGAACAATCGCGAAATTGCGGACTGGCGAACAATCCCGAAATCGCGAAATCGCGACCACCCGCGAAATCGCGGACTCGCGAACACCCGCGAAATCGCGAACACCCGCGAAATCGCGGACTCGCGAATACTCGCGAAATCGCGGACTCGCGAACACTCCCGAAATCGCGGACTCGCGAACACTCGCGAAATCGTGGACTCGCGAACACTCGCGAAATTGCGGACTCGCGAACACTCGCGAAATTGCGGACTGGCGAACAATCCCGAAATCGCGAAATCGCGAACACCCACGAAATCGCGGACTCGCGAACACCCGCGAAATCGCGGACTCGCGAAATCGCGGACTCGCGAACACTCGCGAACACCCGCGAAATCGCGGACTCGCGAAATCGCGGACTCGCGAACACTCGCAAAATCGCGGACTCACCAACACTCGCGAAATCGCGGACTCGCGAACACTCGCGAAATCGCGGACTCGCGAACACTCCCGAAATCGCGGACTCGCGAACACCCGCGAAATCGCGGACTCGCGAACACCCGCGAAATCGCGGACTCGCGAAATCGCGGACTCGCGAACACTCGCGAAATCGCGGACTCGCGAACACTCGCGAAATCGCGGACTCGCGAACACTCGCGAAATCGCGGACTCGCGAACACTCGCGAAATCGCGGACTCGCGAAATCGCGAACACTCGCGAAATCGCGGACTCGCGAACACTCGCGAAATCGCGGACTCGCGAACACTCCCGAAATCGCGGACTCGCGAACACCCGCGAAATCGCGGACTCGCGAACACTCGCGAAATCGCGGACTCGCGAAATCGCGGACTCGCGAACACTCGCGAAATCGTGGACTCGCGAACACTCGCGAAATTGTGGACTCGCGAACACTCGCGAAATTGCGGACTGGCGAACAATCCCGAAATCGCGAAATCGCGAACACCCGCGAAATCGCGGACTCGCGAACACCCGCGAAATCGCGGACTCGCGAAATCACGGACTCGCGAACACCCGCGAAATCACGGACTCGCGAAATCGCGGACTCGCAAACACTCCCGAAATCGCGGACTCGCGAACACTCCCGAAATCGCGGACTCGCGAACAACCGCGAAATCGCGGACTCGCGAACACTCGCGAAATCGCGGACTCCCGAAATCGCGGACTCGCGAACACTCGCGAAATCGCGGACTCGCGAAATCGCGGACTCGCGAAAACTCCCGAAATCGCGGACTCGCGAACACTCCCGAAATCGCGGACTCGCGAAATCACGGACTCGCGGACTCGCGAACACTCCCGAAATCGCGGACTCGCGAACACCCGCGAAAACGCGGACTCGCGAAATCACGGACTCGCGAAATCGCGGACTCGCGAACACTCCCGAAATCGCGGACTCGCGAACACTCCCGAAATCGCGGACTCGCGAACACCCGCGAAATCGCGGACTCGCGAAATCACGGACTCGCGAACACTCCCGAAATCGCGGAGTCGCGAACACCCGCGAAATCGCGGACTCGCGAATACCCGCGAAATCGCGGACTCGCGAACACTGGCGAAATCGCGGACTCGCGAACACACGCGAAATCGCGGACTCGCGAAATCACGGACTCGCGAACACCCGCGAAATCGCGGACTCGCGAAATCACGGACTCGCGAAATCGCGGACTCGCGAACACTCCCGAAATCGCGGACTCACGAACACTCCCGAAATAGCGGACTCGCGAAATCACGGACTCGCGAAATCGTGGACTCGCGAACACTCGCGAACACTCCCGAAATTGCGGACTCGCGAACACCCGCGAAATCGCGGACTCGCGAAATCGCGGACTCGCGAACACTCCCGAAATCGCGGACTCACGAACACTCCCGAAATCGCGGACTCGCGAAATCACGGACTCGCGAAATCGTGGACTCGCGAACACTCGCGAACACTCCCGAAATCGCGGACTCGCGAAATCGCGGACTCGCGAACACTCGCGAAAGCTCCCGAAAGTGTGGACTCGCGAACACCCGCGCAATTGCGGACTCGCGAAATCGCGGACTAGCGAAATCGCGGACTCGCGAACACTCGCGAAATCGCGGACTCGCGAACACTCCCGAATCGCGGACTCGCGAACTCCCGAAATGGCGGACACGCGAAATCACGGACTCGCGAAATCGCGGACTCGCGAACACCCGCGAAATCGCGCACTCGCGAACACCCGCGAAATCGCGGAGTCGCGAACACCCGCGATTTCGCGAGTCCGCGAACACCCGCGAAATCGCGGACTCGCGAAATCGCGGACTCGCGAACACTCGCGAAATCGCGGACTCGCGAAATCACGGACTCGCGAAATCGCAGATTCGCGAACACTCCCGAAATCGCGGACTCGCGAACTCCCGAAATGGCGGACACGCGAAATCACGGACTCGCGAAATCGCGGACTCGCGAACACTCCCGAAATCGTGGACTCGCGAACTCCCGCGAAATCTCGGACTCGCGTAATCGCGGACTCGCGAACACTCGCGAAATCGCGGAATCGCGAACACTGCCGAAATCGCGGACTCGCGAACACCCGCGAAATCACGGACTAGTGAAATCACGGACTCGCGAACACCCGCGAAATCACGGACTCGCTAAATCGCGGACTCGCGAACACCCGCGAAATCACGGACTCGCGAAATCGTGGACTCGCGAACACCCGCGAAATCGCGGACTCGCGAAATCGCGGACTCGCGAACACCCGCGAAATCGCGGACTCGCGAAATCACGGACTCGCGAACACTCCCGAAATCGCGGACTCGCGAACACTCCCGAAATCGCGGACTCGCGAAATCACGTACTCGCGAAATCGTAGACTCGCGAACACTCGCGAACACTCCCGAAAGTGTGGACTCGCGATCACCCGCGCAATTGCGGACTCGCGAAATCGCGGACTAGCGAAATTGCGGACTCGCGAACACTCGCGAAATCGCGGACTCGGGAACACTCCCGAAATCGCGGACTCCCGAAATCGCGGACTCGCCTACTCGCGAAATCACGGACTCGCGAAATCGCGGACTCGCGAACACTCCCGAAATCGCGGACTCGCGAACACCCGCGAAATCGCGGACTCGCGATCACCCGCGAAATCACGGACTCGCGAACACCCGCGAAATAGCGGACTCGCGAAATCGCGGACTCGCGAACACTCCCGAAATCGCGGACTCGCGAACACCCGCGAAATCGCGGACTCGCGAAATCGCGGACTCGCGAACACTCCCGAAATCGCGGACTCGCGAACACTCCCGAAATCGCGGACTCGCGAAATCACGGACTCGCGAAATCGTGGACTCGCGAACACTCGCGAACCCTCCCGAAATTGCGGACTCGCGAACACCCGCGAAATCGCGGACTCGCGAAATCGCGGACTCGCGAACACCCGCGAAATCGCGGACTCGCGAAATCGCGGACTCGCGAACACTCCTGAAATCGCGGACTCGCGAACACCCGCGAAATCGCGGACTCGCGAACACCCGCGAAATCGCGGACTCGCGAAATCTCGGACTCGCGAACACACGCGAAATCGCGGACTCGCGAAATCACGGACTCGCGAACACCCGCGAAATAGCGGACTCGCGAAATCACGGACTCGCGAAATCGCGGACTCGCGAACACTCCCGAAATCGCGGACTCGCGAACAACCGCGAAATCGCGAACAACCGCGAAATCGCGGACTCGCGAACACTCGCGAAATCGCGGACTCGCGAACACTCGCGAAATCGCGGACTCGCGAAAACTCCCGAAATCGCGGACTCGCGAACACTCCCGAAATCGCGGACTCGCGAAATCACGGACTCGCGAAATCGTGGACTCGCGAACACTCGCGAACACTCCCGAAATTGCTGACTCGCGAACACCCGCGAAATCGCGGACTCGCGAAATCGCGGACTCGCGAACACTCGCGAAATCGCGGACTCGCGAACACTCCCGAAATCGCGGACTCGCGAACACTCCCGAAATCGCGGACTCGCAAAATCGCGGACTCGCGAACACTCGCGAAATCGCGGACTCGCGAACACTGCCGAAATCGCGGACTCGCGAACACCCGCGAAATCACGGACTCGCAAAATCACGGACTCGCGAAATCGCGGACTCGCGAACACCCGCGAAATCGCGGATTCGCGAAATCGCGGACTCGCGAACACTCGCGAAATCGCGGACTCGCGAAATCACAGACTCGCGAACACTCCCGAAATCGCGGACTCGCGAACACCCGCGAAATCGCGGACTCGCGAACACACGCGAAAACGCGGACTCGCGAACACTCCCGAAATCGCGGACTCGCGAACACTCGCGAAATCGCGGACTCGCGAACACTCGCGAAATCGCGGACTCGCGAACACTCGCGAAATCGCGGACTCGCGAACACTCCCGAAATCGCGGACTCGCGAACACTCCCGAAATCGCGGACTCGCGAAAACCCGCGAAATCGCGGACTCGCGAAATCGCGGACTCGCGAACACTCCCGAAATCGGGGACTCGCGAAATCACGGACTCGCAAAATCGTGGACTCGCGAACAGTCGCGAACACTCCCGAAATTGCGGACTCGTGAACACCCGCGAAATCGCGGACTCGCGAAATCGCGGACTCGCGAACACTCGCGAAATCGCGGACTCGCGAAATCACGGAGTCGCGAAATCGCAGATTCGCGAACACTCCCGAAATCGCGGACTCGCGAAAACTCCCGAAATCGCGGACTCGCGAACACTCCCGAAATCGCGGACTCGCGAACACTCGCGAAATCGCGAAATCGCGGACTCGAGGACTCGCGAAAACTCCCGAAATCGCGGACTCGCGAACACTCCCGAAATCGCGGACTCGCGAAATCACGGACTCGCGAAATCGCGGACTCGCGAACACTCCCGAAATCGCGGACTCGCAAACTCCCGCGAAATCTCGGTCTCGCGTAATCGCGGACTCGCGAACACTCGGGAAATCGCGGACTCGCGAACACTCCCGAAATCGCGGACTCGCGAAATCGCGGACTCGCGAAATCGCGGACTCGCGAAAACTCCCGAAATCGCGGACTCGCGAACAACCGCGAAATCGCGAACAACCGCGAAATCGCGGACTCGCGAAATGGCGGACTCGCGAACACTCGCGAAATCGCGGACTCGCGAACACTCCCGAAATCGCGGACTCGCGAACACCCGCGAAATCGCGTACTCGCGGATACCCGCGAAATCGCGGAGTCGCGAACACCCGCGAAATCGCGGACTCGCGAACACTCGCGAAATCGCGGACTCGCGAAATCGCAGATTCGCGAACACTCCCGAAATCGCGGACTCGCGAAATCACGGACTCGCGAACACCCGCGAAATCACGGACTAGCGAAATCGCGGACTCGCGAACACCCGCGAAATCGCGGACTCGCGAAATCGCGGACTCGCGAACACCCGCGAAGTCGCGGACTCGCGAAATCGCGGAGTCGCGAACACTCTCGAAATCGCGGACTCGCGAAATCACGGACTCGCGAACACTCCCGAAATCGCGGACTCGCGAACACCCGCGAAATCGCGGACTCGCGAACACCCGCGAAATCGCGGACTCGCGAACACTCGCGAAATCGCGGACTCGCGAACACCCGCGAAATCGCGGACTCGCGAAATCACGGACTCGCGAACACCCGCGAAATCACGGACTCGCGAAATCGCGGACTCGCAAACACTCCCGAAATCGCGGACTCGCGAACACTCCCGAAATCGCGGACTCGCGAACAACCGCGAAATCGCGGACTCGCGAACACTCGCGAAATCGCGGACTCCCGAAATCGCGGACTCGCGAACACTCGCGAAATCGCGGACTCGCGAAATCGCGGACTCGCGAAAACTCCCGAAATCGCGGACTCGCGAACACTCCCGAAATCGCGGACTCGCGAAATCACGGACTCGCGGACTCGCGAACACTCCCGAAATCGCGGACTCGCGAACACCCGCGAAATCGCGGACTCGCGAAATCACGGACTCGCGAACACTCCCGAAATCGCGGAGTCGCGAACACCCGCGAAATCGCGGACTCGCGAATACCCGCGAAATCGCGGACTCGCGAACACTGGCGAAATCGCGGACTCGCGAACACACGCAAAATCGCGGACTCGCGAAATCGCGGACTCGCGAACACTCGCGAAATCGCGGACTCGCGAAATCACGGACTCGCGAACACTCCCGAAATCGCGGACTCGCGAACACCCGCGAAATCGCGGACTCGCGAACACACGCGAAATCGCGGACTCGCGAACACTCCCGAAATCGCGGACTCGCGAACAACCGCGAAATCGCGGACTCGCGAACACTCGCGAAATCGCGGACTCGCGAACACTCGCGAAATCGCGGACTCGCGAAATCGCGGACTCGCGAAAACTCCCGAAATCGCGGACTCGCGAACACTCCCGAAATCGCGGACTCGCGAAATCACGGACTCGCGAAATCGTGGACTCGCGAACACTCGCGAACACTCCCGAAATTGCTGACTCGCGAACACCCGCGAAATCGCGGACTCGCGAAATCGCGGACTCGCGAACACTCGCGAAATCGCGGACTCGCGAACACTCCCGAAATCGCGGACTCGCGAACACTCCCGAAATCGCGGACTCGCAAAATCGCGGACTCGCGAACACTCGCGAAATCGCGGACTCGCGAACACTGCCGAAATCGCGGACTCGCGAACACCCGCGAAATCACGGACTCGCAAAATCACGGACTCGCGAAATCGCGGACTCGCGAACACCCGCGAAATCGCGGATTCGCGAAATCGCGGACTCGCGAACACTCGCGAAATCGCGGACTCGCGAAATCACAGACTCGCGAACACTCCCGAAATCGCGGACTCGCGAACACCCGCGAAATCGCGGACTCGCGAACACACGCGAAATCGCGGACTCGCGAACACTCCCGAAATCGCGGACTCGCGAACACTCGCGAAATCGCGGACTCGCGAACACTCGCGAAATCGCGGACTCGCGAACACTCCCGAAATCGCGGACTCGCGAACACCCGCGAAATCGCGTACTCGCGGATACCCGCGAAATCGCGGAGTCGCGAACACCCGCGAAATCGCGGACTCGCGAACACTCGCGAAATCGCGGACTCGCGAAATCGCAGATTCGCGAACACTCCCGAAATCGCGGACTCGCGAAATCACGGACTCGCGAACACCCGCGAAATCACGGACTAGCGAAATCGCGGACTCGCGAACACCCGCGAAATCGCGGACTCGCGAAATCGCGGACTCGCGAACACCCGCGAAGTCGCGGACTCGCGAAATCGCGGAGTCGCGAACACTCTCGAAATCGCGGACTCGCGAAATCACGGACTCGCGAACACTCCCGAAATCGCGGACTCGCGAACACCCGCGAAATCGCGGACTCGCGAACACCCGCGAAATCGCGGACTCGCGAACACTCGCGAAATCGCGGACTCGCGAACACCCGCGAAATCGCGGACTCGCGAACACCCGCGAAATCGCGGACTCGCGAAATCACGGACTCGCGAACACCCGCGAAATCACGGACTCGCGAAATCGCGGACTCGCAAACACTCCCGAAATCGCGGACTCGCGAACACTCCCGAAATCGCGGACTCGCGAACAACCGCGAAATCGCGGACTCGCGAACACTCGCGAAATCGCGGACTCCCGAAATCGCGGACTCGCGAACACTCGCGAAATCGCGGACTCGCGAAATCGCGGACTCGCGAAAACTCCCGAAATCGCGGACTCGCGAACACTCCCGAAATCGCGGACTCGCGAAATCACGGACTCGCGGACTCGCGAACACTCCCGAAATCGCGGACTCGCGAACACCCGCGAAAACGCGGACTCGCGAAATCACGGACTCGCGAAATCGCGGACTCGCGAACACTCCCGAAATCGCGGACTCGCGAACACTCCCGAAATCGCGGACTCGCGAACACCCGCGAAATCGCGGACTCGCGAAATCACGGACTCGCGAACACTCCCGAAATCGCGGAGTCGCGAACACCCGCGAAATCGCGGACTCGCGAATACCCGCGAAATCGCGGACTCGCGAACACTGGCGAAATCGCGGACTCGCGAACACACGCGAAATCGCGGACTCGCGAAATCACGGACTCGCGAACACCCGCGAAATCGCGGACTCGCGAAATCACGGACTCGCGAAATCGCGGACTCGCGAACACTCCCGAAATCGCGGACTCACGAACACTCCCGAAATAGCGGACTCGCGAAATCACGGACTCGCGAAATCGTGGACTCGCGAACACTCGCGAACACTCCCGAAATTGCGGACTCGCGAACACCCGCGAAATCGCGGACTCGCGAAATCGCGGACTCGCGAACACTCCCGAAATCGCGGACTCACGAACACTCCCGAAATCGCGGACTCGCGAAATCACGGACTCGCGAAATCGTGGACTCGCGAACACTCGCGAACACTCCCGAAATCGCGGACTCGCGAAATCGCGGACTCGCGAACACTCGCGAAAGCTCCCGAAAGTGTGGACTCGCGAACACCCGCGCAATTGCGGACTCGCGAAATCGCGGACTAGCGAAATCGCGGACTCGCGAACACTCGCGAAATCGCGGACTCGCGAACACTCCCGAATCGCGGACTCGCGAACTCCCGAAATGGCGGACACGCGAAATCACGGACTCGCGAAATCGCGGACTCGCGAACACCCGCGAAATCGCGCACTCGCGAACACCCGCGAAATCGCGGAGTCGCGAACACCCGCGATTTCGCGAGTCCGCGAACACCCGCGAAATCGCGGACTCGCGAAATCGCGGACTCGCGAACACTCGCGAAATCGCGGACTCGCGAAATCACGGACTCGCGAAATCGCAGATTCGCGAACACTCCCGAAATCGCGGACTCGCGAACTCCCGAAATGGCGGACACGCGAAATCACGGACTCGCGAAATCGCGGACTCGCGAACACTCCCGAAATCGTGGACTCGCGAACTCCCGCGAAATCTCGGACTCGCGTAATCGCGGACTCGCGAACACTCGCGAAATCGCGGAATCGCGAACACTGCCGAAATCGCGGACTCGCGAACACCCGCGAAATCACGGACTAGTGAAATCACGGACTCGCGAACACCCGCGAAATCACGGACTCGCTAAATCGCGGACTCGCGAACACCCGCGAAATCACGGACTCGCGAAATCGTGGACTCGCGAACACCCGCGAAATCGCGGACTCGCGAAATCGCGGACTCGCGAACACCCGCGAAATCGCGGACTCGCGAAATCACGGACTCGCGAACACTCCCGAAATCGCGGACTCGCGAACACTCCCGAAATCGCGGACTCGCGAAATCACGTACTCGCGAAATCGTAGACTCGCGAACACTCGCGAACACTCCCGAAAGTGTGGACTCGCGATCACCCGCGCAATTGCGGACTCGCGAAATCGCGGACTAGCGAAATTGCGGACTCGCGAACACTCGCGAAATCGCGGACTCGGGAACACTCCCGAAATCGCGGACTCCCGAAATCGCGGACTCGCCTACTCGCGAAATCACGGACTCGCGAAATCGCGGACTCGCGAACACTCCCGAAATCGCGGACTCGCGAACACCCGCGAAATCGCGGACTCGCGATCACCCGCGAAATCACGGACTCGCGAACACCCGCGAAATAGCGGACTCGCGAAATCGCGGACTCGCGAACACTCCCGAAATCGCGGACTCGCGAACACCCGCGAAATCGCGGACTCGCGAAATCGCGGACTCGCGAACACTCCCGAAATCGCGGACTCGCGAACACTCCCGAAATCGCGGACTCGCGAAATCACGGACTCGCGAAATCGTGGACTCGCGAACACTCGCGAACCCTCCCGAAATTGCGGACTCGCGAACACCCGCGAAATCGCGGACTCGCGAAATCGCGGACTCGCGAACACCCGCGAAATCGCGGACTCGCGAAATCGCGGACTCGCGAACACTCCTGAAATCGCGGACTCGCGAACACCCGCGAAATCGCGGACTCGCGAACACCCGCGAAATCGCGGACTCGCGAAATCTCGGACTCGCGAACACACGCGAAATCGCGGACTCGCGAAATCACGGACTCGCGAACACCCGCGAAATAGCGGACTCGCGAAATCACGGACTCGCGAAATCGCGGACTCGCGAACACTCCCGAAATCGCGGACTCGCGAACAACCGCGAAATCGCGAACAACCGCGAAATCGCGGACTCGCGAAATCGCGGACTCGCGAACACTCGCAAAATCGCGGACTCGCGAAATCACCGACTCGCGAACACTCCCGAAATCGCGGACTCGCGAACACCCGCGAAATCGCGGACTCGCGAACACACGCGAAATCGCGGACTCGCGAACACCCGCGAAATCGCGGACTCGCGAGCACCCGCGAAATCACGGACTCGCGAACACCCGCGAAATAGCGGACTCGCGAAATCGCGGACTCGCGAAATCGCGGAGTCGCCAACACTCTCGAAATCGCGGACTCGCGTAATCGCGGACTCGCGAACACTCGCGAAATCGCGGACTCGCGAACACTCCCGAAATCGCGGACTCACGAACACTCCCGAAATCGCGGACTCGCGAAATCACGGACTCGCGAAATCGCGGACTCGCGAACACCCGCGAAATCACGGACTCGCGAAATCGCGGACTCCCGAAATCGCGGACTCACGAACACTCCCGAAATCGCGGACTCGCGAAATCACGGACTCGCGAAATCGTGGACTCGCGAACACTCGCGAACACTCCCGAAATTGCGGACTCGCGAACACCCGCGAAATCGCGGCCTCGCGAACACCCGCGAAATCGTGGACTCGCGAAATCGCGGACTAGCGAAATCGCGGACTCGCGAACACTCGCGAAATCGCGGACTCGCGAACACTCCAGAAATCGCGGACTCCCGAAATCGCGGACTCGCCTACTCGCGAAATCACGGACTCGCGAAATCGCGGACTCGCGAACACTCCCGAAATCGCGGACTCGCGAACACCCGCGAAATCGCGGACTCGCGATCACCCGCGAAATCACGGACTCGCGAACACCCGCGAAATATCGGACTCGCGAAATCGCGGACTCGCGAAATCGCGGACTCACGAACACTCCCGAAATCGCGGACTCGCGAAATCACGGACTCGCGAAATCGTGGACTCGCGAACACTCCAGAAATCGCGGACTCCCGAAATCGCGGACTCGCCTACTCGCGAAATCACGGACTCGCGAAATCGCGGACTCGCGAACACTCCCGAAATCGCGGACTCGCGAACACCCGCGAAATCGCGGACTCGCGATCACCCGCGAAATCACGGACTCGCGAACACCCGCGAAATATCGGACTCGCGAAATCGCGGACTCGCGAAATCGCGGACTCGCGAACACTCCCGAAATCGCGGACTCGCGAACACCCGCAAAATCGCGGACTCGCGAACACTCGCGAAATCGCGGACTCGCGAACACTCCCGAAATCGCGGACTCGCGAACACTCCCGAAATCGCGGACTCGCGAAATCACGGACTCGCGAAATCGTGGACTCGCGAACACTCGCGAACCCTCCCGAAATTGCGGACTCGCGAACACCCGCGAAATCGCGGACTCGCGAAATCGCGGACTCGCGAACACTCCTGAAATCGCGGACTCGCGAACACCCGCGAAATCGCGGACTCGCGAACACCCGCGAAATCGCGGACTCGCGAACACACGCGAAATCGCGGACTCGCGAAATCACGGACTCGCGAACACCCGCGAAATAGCGGACTCGCGAAATCACGGACTCGCGAAATCGCGGACTCGCGAACACTCCCGAAATCGCGGACTCGCGAACAACCGCGAAATCGCGAACAACCGCGAAATCGCGGACTCGCGAAATCGCGGACTCGCGAACACTCCCGAAATCGCGGACTCGCGAACACCCGCGAAATCGCGGACTCGCGAAATCGCGGACTCGCGAAATCACGGACTCGCGAACACTCCCGAAATCGCGGACTCGCGAACACCCGCGAAATCGCGGACTCGCGAACACACGCGAAATCGCGGACTCGCGAACACCCGCGAAATCGCGGACTCGCGAGCACCCGCGAAATCACGGACTCGCGAACACCCGCGAAATAGCGGACTCGCGAAATCGCGGACTCGCGAAATCGCGGACTCGCGAACACTCGCGAAATCGCGGACTCGCGAACACTCCAGAAATCGCGGACTCCCGAAATCGCGGACTCGCCTACTCGCGAAATCACGGACTCGCGAAATCGCGGACTCGCGAACACTCCCGAAATCGCGGACTCGCAATCACCCGCGAAATCGCGGACTCGCGAACACTCCCGAAATCGCGGACTCGCGAACACTCCCGAAATCGCGGACTCGCGAAATGACGGACTCGCGAAATCGTGGACTCGCGAACACTCGCGAACACTCCCGAAATTGCGGACTCGCGAACACCCGCGAAATCGCGGACTCGCGAAATCGCGGACTCGCGAACACTCCTGAAATCGCGGACTCGCGAACACCCGCGAAATCGCGGACTCGCGAACACCCGCGAAATCGCGGACTCGCGAACACACGCGAAATCGCGGACTCGCGAAATCACGGACTCGCGAACACCCGCGAAATAGCGGACTCGCGAAATCACGGACTCGCGAAATCGCGGACTCGCGAACACTCCCGAAATCGCGGACTCGCGAACAACCGCGAAATCGCGAACAACCGCGAAATCGCGGACTCGCGAAATCGCGGACTCGCGAACACTCCCGAAATCGCGGACTCGCGAACACCCGCGAAATCGCGGACTCGCGAAATCACGGACTCGCGAAATCGCGGACTCGCGAAAACCCGCGAAATCGCTGACTCGCGAAATCGCGGACTCGCGAACACTCGCGAAATCGCGGACTCGCGAAATTCCGGACTCGCGAACACTCCCGAAATCGCGGACTCGCGAACACCCGCGAAATCGCGGACTTGCGAACACCCGCGAAATCGCGGACTCGCGAACACTCGCAAAATCGCGGACTCGCGAACACCGGCGAAATCGCGGACTCGCGAAATCACGTACTCGCGAACACCCGCGAAATCACGGACTCGCGAAATCGCGGACTCGCGAACACTCCCGAAATCGCGGACTCGCGAACAACCGCAAAATCGCGGACTCGCGAACACTCGCGAAATCGCGGACTCGCGAAAACTCCCGAAAGTGTGGACTCGCGAACACCCGCGCAATTGCGGACTCGCGAAATCGCGGACTAGCGAAATCGCGGACTCGCGAACACTCCCGAAATCGCGGACTCCCGAAATCGCGGACTCGCCTACTCGCGAAATCACGGACTCGCGAAATCGCGGACTAGCGAACACTCCCGAAATCGCGGACTCGCGAACACCCGCGAAATCGCGGACTCGCGATCACCCGCGAAATCACGGACTCGCGAACACCCGCGAAATAGCGGACTCGCGAACTCGTGGACTCGCGAAATCGCGGACTCGCGAACACTCCCGAAATCGCGGACTCGCGAACACCCGCAAAATCGCGGACTCGCGAACACTCGCGAAATCGCGGACTCGCGAACACTCCCGAAATCGCGGACTCGGGAACACTCCCGAAATCGCGGACTCGCGAAATCACGGACTCGCGAAATCGTGGACTCGCGAACACTCGCGAACCCTCCCGAAATTGCGGACTCGCGAACACCCGCGAAATCGCGGACTCGCGAAATCGCGGACTCGCGAACACTCCTGAAATCGCGGACTCGCGAACACCCGCGAAATCGCGGACTCGCGAACACCCGCGAAATCGCGGACTCGCGAACACACGCGAAATCGCGGACTCGCGAAATACGGACTCGCGAACACCCGCGAAATAGCGGACTCGCGAAATCACGGACTCGCGAAATCGCGGACTCGCGAACACTCCCGAAATCGCGGACTCGCGAACATCCGCGAAATCGCGAACAACCGCGAAATCGCGGACTCGCGAAATCGCGGACTCGCGAACACTCCCGAAATCGCGGACTCGCGAAATACGGACTCGCGAACACCCGCGAAATAGCGGACTCGCGAAATCACGGACTCGCGAAATCGCGGACTCGCGAACACTCCCGAAATCGCGGACTCGCGAACACCCGCGAAATCGCGGACTCGCGAACACACGCGAAATCGCGGACTCGCGAAATACGGACTCGCGAACACCCGCGAAATAGCGGACTCGCGAAATCACGGACTCGCGAAATCGCGGACTCGCGAACACTCCCGAAATCGCGGACTCGCGAACATCCGCGAAATCGCGAACAACCGCGAAATCGCGGACTCGCGAAATCGCGGACTCGCGAACACTCCCGAAATCGCGGACTCGCGAAATACGGACTCGCGAACACCCGCGAAATAGCGGACTCGCGAAATCACGGACTCGCGAAATCGCGGACTCGCGAACACTCCCGAAATCGCGGACTCGCGAACATCCGCGAAATCGCGAACAACCGCGAAATCGCGGACTCGCGAAATCGCGGACTCGCGAACACTCCCGAAATCGCGGACTCGCGAACACCCGCGAAATCGCGGACTCGCGAAATCGCGGACTCGCGAACACTCGCGAAATCGCGGACTCGCGAAATCACGGACTCGCGAAATCGCGGACTCGCGAACACCCGCGAAATCGCTGACTCGCGAAATCGCGGACTCGCGAACACTCGCGAAATCGCGGACTCGCGAAATCACGGACTCGCGAACACTCCCGAAATCGCGGACTCGCGAACACCCGCGAAATCGCGGACTTGTGAACTCTCGCGAAATCGTGGACTCGCGAACACTCGCGAACCCTCCTGAAATTGCGGACTCGCGAACACTCCCGAAATCGCGGACTCGCGAACAATCGCGAAATCGCGGACTCGCGAACACTCCCGAAATCGCGGACTCGCGAACACCCGCGAAATCGCGGACTTGTGAACACTCCCGAAATCGCGGACTCGCGAACACTCGCGAAATCGCGGACTCGCGAACACTCCCGAAATCGCGGACTCGCGAACACTCGCAAAATCGCGGACTCGCGAACACCCGCGAAATCGCGGACTCGCGAAATCACGGACTCGCGAACACCCGCGAAATCGCGGACTCGCGAAATCACGGACTCGCGAACACCCGCGAAATCACGGACTCGCGAAATCGCGGACTCGCGAACACTCCCGAAATCGCGGACTCGCGAACAACCGCGAAATCGCGGACTCGCGAACACTCGCGAAATCGCGGACTCGCGAACACTCCCGAAATCGCGGACTCGCGAAATCACGGACTCGCGAAATCGCGGACTCGCGAACACTCCCGAAATCGCGGACTCGCGAAATCGGGACTCGCGAACACCCGCGAAATCGCGGACTCGCGAAATCACGGACTCGCGAACACCCGCGAAATCGCTGACTCGCGAAATCGCGGACTCGCGAACACTCGCGAAATCGCGGACTCGCGAAATCACGGACTCGCGAACACTCCCGAAATCCCGGAGTCGCGAACACCCGCGAAATCGCGGACTCGCGAACACCCGCGAAATCGCGGACTCGCGAACACTCGCGAAATCGCGGACTCGCGAACACCCGCGAAATCGCGGACTCGCGAAATCACGGACTCGCGAACACCCGCGAAATCACGGACTCGCGAAATCGCGGACTCACGAACACTCCCGAAATCGTGGACTCGCGAACACTCGCGAACACTCCCGAAATTGCGGACTCGCGAACACCCGCGAAATCGCGGACTCGCGAAATCGCGGACTCGCGAACACTCGCGAAATCGCGGACTCGCGAACACTCCCGAAATCGCGGACTCGCGAACACCCGCGAAATCGCGGCCTCGCGAACACCCGCGAAATCGTGGACTCGCGAAATCGCGGACTCGCGAACACTCGCGAAAACTCCAGAAAGTGTGGACTCGCTAACACCCGCGCAATTGCGGACTCGCGAAATCGCGGACTAGCGAAATCGCGGACTCGCGAACACTCGCGAAATCGCGGACTCGCGAACAATCCCGAAATCGCGGACTCCCGAAATCGCGGACTCGCCTACTCGCGAAATCACGGACTCGCGAAATCGCGGACTCGCGAACACTCCCGAAATAGCGGACTCGCGAACACCCGCGAAATCGCGGACTCGCGATCACCCGCGAAATCACGGACTCGCGAACACCCGCGAAATAGCGGACTCGCGAAATCGCGGACTCGCGAAATCGCGGACTCGCGAACACTCCCGAAATCGCGGACTCGCGAACACCCGCAAAATCGCGGACTCACGAACACTCGCGAAATCGCGGACTCGCGAACACTCCCGAAATCGCGGACTCGCGAACACTCCCGAAATCGCGGACTCGCGAACACCCGCGAAATCGCGGACTCTCGAAATCGCGGACTCGCGAACACTCCTGAAATCGCGGACTCGCGAACACCCGCGAAATCGCGGACTCGCGAAATCACGGACTCGCGAAATCGCGGACTCGCGAACACCCGCGAAATCGCTGACTCGCGAAATCGGGGACTCGCGAACACTCGCGAAATCGCGGACTCGCGAAATCAGAGACTCGCGAACACTCCCGAAATCGCGGACTCGCGAACACCCGCGAAATCGCGGACTCGCGAACACCCGCGAAATCGCGGACTCGCGAACACTCGCGAAATCGCGGACTCGCGAACACCCGCGAAATCGCGGACTCGCGAAATCACGGACTCGCGAACACTCCCGAAATCGCGGACTCCCGAAATCGCGGACTCGCGAACACTCGCGAAATCGCGGACTCGCGAACAACCGCGAAATCGCGGACTCGCGAAATCGCGGACTCGCTTACTCGCGAAATCACGGACTCGCGAAATCGCGGACTCGCGAACACTCCCGAAATCGCGGACTCGCGAACACCCGCGAAATCGCGGACTCGCGATCACCCGCGAAATCACGGACTCGCGAACACCCGCGAAATAGCGGACTCGCGAAATCGCGGACTCGCGAAATCGCGGATTCGCGAACACTCCCAAAATCGCGGACTCGCGAACACCCGCGAAATCGCGGACTCGCGAAATCACGGACTCGCGAAATCGCGGACTCGCGAACACCCGCGAAATCGCTGACTCGCGAAATCGCGGACTCGCGAAAACTCGCGAAATCGCGGACTCGCGAAATCACGGACTCGCGAACACTCCCGAAATCGCGGACTCGCGAACACCCGCGAAATCGCGGACTCGCGAACACACGCGAAATCGCGGACTCGCGAACACTCCCGAAATCGCGGACTCGCGAACACCCGCGAAATCGCGGACTCGCGAAATCACGGACTCGCGAACACCCGCGAAATCACGGACTCGCGAAATCGCGGACTCGCGAAATCGCGGACTCGCGAACACTCCCGAAATCGCGGACTCCCGAACACTCCCGAAATCGCGGACTCGCGAAATCACGGACTCGCGAAATCGTGGACTCGCGAACACTCGCGAACACTCCCGAAATTGCGGACTCGCGAACACCCGCGAAATCACGGACTCGCGAAATCGCGGACTCGCGAAATCGCGGACTCGCGAACACTCCCGAAATCGCGGACTCCCGAACACTCCCGAAATCGCGGACTCGCGAAATCACGGACTCGCGAAATCGTGGACTCGCGAACACTCGCGAACACTCCCGAAATTGCGGACTCGCGAACACCCGCGAAATCGCGGACTCGCGAAATCGCGGACTCGCGAAATCGCGGACTCGCGAACACTCGCGAAATCGCGGACTCGCGAACACTCGCGAAATCGCGGACTCGCGAACACTCCCGAAATCGCGGACTCGCGAACACCCGCGAAATCGCGGCCTCGCGAACACCCGCGAAATCGTGGACTCGCGAAATTGCGGCATCGCGAACACTCGCGAAAACTCCCGAAAGTGTGGACTCGCGAACACCCGCGCAATTGCGGACTCGCGAAATCGCGGACTAGCGAAATCGCGGACTCGCGAACACTCGCGAAATCGCGGACTCGCGAACACTCCCGAAATCGCGGACTCCCGAAATCGCGGACTCGCCTACTCGCGAAATCACGGACTCGCGAAATCGCGGACTCGCGAACACTCCCGAAATCGCGGACTCGCGAACACCCGCGAAATCGCGGATTCGCGATCACCCGCGAAATCACGGACTCGCGAACACCCGCGAAATAGCGGACTCGCGAAATCGCGGACTCGCGAACAACCGCGAAATCGCGAACAACCGCGAAATCGCGGACTCGCGAAATGGCGGACTCGCGAACACTCGCGAAATCGCGGACTCCCGAACACTCCCGAAATCGCGGACTCGCGAACACCCGCGAAATCGCGCACTCGCGAACACCCGCGAAATCGCGGAGTCGCGAACACCCGCGAAATCGCGGACTCGCGAACACCCGCGAAATCGCGGACTCGCGAAATCACGGACTCGCGAAATCGCGGACTCGCGAACACTCCCGAAATCGTGGACTCGCGAACTCCCGCGAAATCTCGGACTCGCGTAATCGCGGACTCGCGAACACTCGCGAAATCGCGGACTCGCGAACACTCCCGAAATCGCGGACTCGCGAACACCCGCGAAATCGCGGCCTCGCGAACACCCGCGAAATCGTGGACTCGCGAAATCGCGGACTCGCGAACACTCGCGAAAACTCCCGAAAGTGTGGACTCGCGAACACCCGCGCAATTGCGGACTCGCGAAATCGCGGACTAGCGAAATCGCGGACTCGCGAACACTCGCGAAATCGCGGACTCGCGAACACTCCCGAAATCGCGGACTCCCGAAATCGCGGACTCGCCTACTCGCGAAATCACGGACTCGCGAAATCGCGGACTCGCGAACACTCCCGAAATCGCGGACTCGCGAACACCCGCGAAATCGAGGACTCGCGATCACCCGCGAAATCACGGACTCGCGAACACCCGCGAAATAGCGGACTCGCGAAATCGCGGACTAGCGAAATCGCGGACTCGCGAACACTCCAAAAATCGCGGACTCGCGAACACCCGCGAAATCGCGGACTCGCGAACACTCGCGAAATCGCGGACTCGCGAACACTCCCGAAATCGCGGACTCGCGAACACTCCCGAAATCGCGGACTCGCGAAATCACGGACTCGCGAAATCGTGGACTCGCGAACACTCGCGAACCCTCCCGAAATTGCGGACTCGCGAACACCCGCGAAATCGCGGACTCGCGAAATCGCGGACTCGCGAACACACCTGAAATCGCGGACTCGCGAACACCCGCGAAATCGCGGACTCGCGAACACCCGCGAAATCGCGGACTCGCGAAATCGCGGAGTCGCGAACACACGCGAAATCGCGGACTCGCGAAATCACGGACTCGCGAACACCCGCGAAATAGCGGCCTCGCGAACACCCACGAAATCGTGGACTCGCGAAATTGCGGCATCGCGAACACTCGCGAAAACTCCCGAAAGTGTGGACTCGCGAACACCCGCGCAATTGCGGACTCGCGAAATCGCGGACTAGCGAAATCGCGGACTCGCGAACACTCGCGAAATCGCGGACTCGCGAACACTCCCGAAATCGCGGACTCGCCTACTCGCGAAATCACGGACTCGCGAAATCGCGGACTCGCGAACACTCCCGAAATCGCGGACTCGCGAACACCCGCGAAATCGCGGATTCGCGATCACCCGCGAAATCACGGACTCGCGAACACCCGCGAAATAGCGGACTCGCGAAATCGCGGACTCGCGAACACTCCCGAAATCGCGGACTCGCGAACACCCGCAAAATCGCGGACTCGCGAACACTCGCAAAATCGCGGACTCGCGAACACTCCCGAAATCGCGGACTCGCGAACACTCCCGAAATCGCGGACTCGCGAAATCACGGACTCGCGAAATCGTGGACTCGCGAACACTCGCGAACCCTCCCGAAATTGCGGACTCGCGAACACCCGCGAAATCGCGGACTAGCGAAATCGCGGACTCGCGAACACACCTGAAATCGCGGACTCGCGAACACCCGCGAAATCGCGGACTCGCGAACACCCGCGAAATCGCGGACTCGCGAAATCGCGGAGTCGCGAACACACGCGAAATCGCGGACTCGCGAAATCACGGACTCGCGAAAACCCGCGAAATAGCGGCCTCGCGAACACCCGCGAAATCGTGGACTCGCGAAATTGCGGCATCGCGAACACTCGCGAAAACTCCCGAAAGTGTGGACTCGCGAACACCCGCGCAATTGCGGACTCGCGAAATCGCCGACTAGCGAAATCGCGGACTCGCGAACACTCGCGAAATCGCGGACTCGCGAACACTCCCGAAATCGCGGACTCGCCTACTCGCGAAATCACGGACTCGCGAAATCGCGGACTCGCGAACACTCCCGAAATCGCGGACTCGCGAACACCCGCGAAATCGCGGATTCGCGATCACCCGCGAAATCACGGACTCGCGAACACCCGCGAAATAGCGGACTCCCGAAATCGCGGACTCGCGAACACCCGCAAAATCGCGGACTCGCGAACACTCGCAAAATCGCGGACTCGCGAACACTCCCGAAATCGCGGACTCGCGAACACTCCCGAAATCGCGGACTCGCGAAATCACGGACTCGCGAAATCGTGGACTCGCGAACACTCGCGAACCCTCCCGAAATTGCGGACTCGCGAACACCCGCGAAATCGCGGACTCGCGAAATCGCGGACTCGCGAACACTCCTGAAATCGCGGACTCGCGAACACCCGCGAAATCGCGGACTAGCGAACACCCGCGAGATCGCGGACTCGCGAACACACGCGAAATCGCGGACTCGCGAAATCACGGACTCGCGAACACCCGCGAAATAGCGGACTCGCGAAATCACGGACTCGCGAAATCGCGGACTCGCGAACACTCCCGAAATCGCGGACTCGCGAACAACCGCGAAATCGCGAACAACCGCGAAATCGCGGAGTAGCGAAATCGCGGACTCGCGAACACTCGCGAAATCGCGGACTCGCGAACACTCCCGAAATCGCGGAATCGCGAACACCCGCGAAATCGCGGCCTCGCGAACACCCGCGAAATCGTGGACTCGCGAAATCGCGGACTCGCGAACACTCGCGAAAACTCCAGAAAGTGTGGACTCGCTAACACCCGCGCAATTGCGGACTCGCGAAATCGCGGACTAGCGAAATCGCGAACACTCGCGAAATCGCGGACTCGCGAACAATCCCGAAATCGCGGACTCCCGAAATCGCGGACTCGCCTACTCGCGAAATCACGGACTCGCGAAATCGCGGACTCGCGAACACTCCCGAAATAGCGGACTCGCGAACACCCGCGAAATCGCGGACTCGCGATCACCCGCGAAATCACGGACTCGCGAACACCCGCGAAATAGCGGACTCGCGAAATCGCGGACTCGCGAAATCGCGGACTCGCGAACACTCCCGAAATCGCGGACTCGCGAACACCCGCAAAATCGCGGACTCGCGAACACTCGCGAAATCGCGGACTCGCGAACACTCCCGAAATCGCGGACTCGCGAACACTCCCGAAATCGCGGACTCGCGAAATCACGGACTCGCGAAATCGTGGACTCGCGAACACTCGCGAACCCTCCCGAAATTGCGGACTCGCGAACACCCGCGAAATCGCGGACTCGCGAAATCGCGGACTCGCGAACACTCCTGAAATCGCGGACTCGCGAACACCCGCGAAATCGCGGACTCGCGAAATCACGGACTCGCGAAATCGCGGACTCGCGAACACCCGCGAAATCGCTGACTCGCGAAATCGGGGACTCGCGAACACTCGCGAAATCGCGGACTCGCGAAATCACGGACTCGCGAACACTCCCGAAATCGCGGACTCGCGAACACCCGCGAAATCGCGGACTCGCTAACACCCGCGAAATCGCGGACTCGCGAACACTCGCGAAATCGCGGACTCGCGAACACCCGCGAAATCGCGGACTCGCGAAATCACGGACTCGCGAACACTCCCGAAATCGCGGACTCCCGAAATCGCGGACTCGCGAACACTCGCGAAATCGCGGACTCGCGAACAACCGCGAAATCGCGGACTCGCGAAATCGCGGACTCGCTTACTCGCGAAATCACGGACTCGCGAAATCGCGGACTCGCGAACACTCCCGAAATCGCGGACTCGCGAACACCCGCGAAATCGCGGAGTCGCGATCACCCGCGAAATCACGGACTCGCGAACACCCGCGAAATAGCGGACTCGCGAAATCGCGGACTCGCGAAATCGCGGATTCGCGAACACTCCCAAAATCGCGGACTCGCGAACACCCGCGAAATCGCGGACTCGCGAAATCACGGACTCGCGAAATCGCGGACTCGCGAACACCCGCGAAATCGCTGACTCGCGAAATCGCGGACTCGCGAAAACTCGCGAAATCGCGGACTCGCGAAATCACGGACTCGCGAACACTCCCGAAATCGCGGACTCGCGAACACCCGCGAAATCGCGGACTCGCGAACACACGCGAAATCGCGGACTCGCGAACACTCCCGAAATCGCGGACTCGCGAACACCCGCGAAATCGCGGACTCGCGAAATCACGGACTCGCGAACACCCGCGAAATCACGGACTCGCGAAATCGCGGACTCGCGAAATCGCGGACTCGCGAACACTCCCGAAATCGCGGACTCCCGAACACTCCCGAAATCGCGGACTCGCGAAATCACGGACTCGCGAAATCGTGGACTCGCGAACACTCGCGAACACTCCCGAAATTGCGGACTCGCGAACACCCGCGAAATCGCGGACTCGCGAAATCGCGGACTCGCGAACACTCGCGAAATCGCGGACTCGCGAACACTCCCGAAATCGCGGACTCGCGAACACCCGCGAAATCGCGGCCTCGCGAACACCCGCGAAATCGTGGACTCGCGAAATTGCGGCATCGCGAACACTCGCGAAAACTCCCGAAAGTGTGGACTCGCGAACACCCGCGCAATTGCGGACTCGCGAAATCGCGGACTAGCGAAATCGCGGACTCGCGAACACTCGCGAAATCGCGGACTCGCGAACACTCCCGAAATCGCGGACTCCCGAAATCGCGGACTCGCCTACTCGCGAAATCACGGACTCGCGAAATCGCGGACTCGCGAACACTCCCGAAATCGCGGACTCGCGAACACCCGCGAAATCGCGGATTCGCGATCACCCGCGAAATCACGGACTCGCGAACACCCGCGAAATAGCGGACTCGCGAAATCGCGGACTCGCGAACAACCGCGAAATCGCGAACAACCGCGAAATCGCGGACTCGCGAAATGGCGGACTCGCGAACACTCGCGAAATCGCGGACTCCCGAACACTCCCGAAATCGCGGACTCGCGAACACCCGCGAAATCGCGCACTCGCGAACACCCGCGAAATCGCGGAGTCGCGAACACCCGCGAAATCGCGGACTCGCGAACACCCGCGAAATCGCGGACTCGCGAAATCACGGAATCGCGAAATCGCGGACTCGCGAACACTCCCGAAATCGTGGACTCGCGAACTCCCGCGAAATCTCGGACTCGCGTAATCGCGGACTCGCGAACACTCGCGAAATCGCGGACTCGCGAACACTCCCGAAATCGCGGACTCGCGAACACCCGCGAAATCGCGGCCTCGCGAACACCCGCGAAATCGTGGACTCGCGAAATCGCGGACTCGCGAACACTCGCGAAAACTCCCGAAAGTGTGGACTCGCGAACACCCGCGCAATTGCGGACTCGCGAAATCGCGGACTAGCGAAATCGCGGACTCGCGAACACTCGCGAAATCGCGGACTCGCGAACACTCCCGAAATCGCGGACTCCCGAAATCGCGGACTCGCCTACTCGCGAAATCACGGACTCGCGAAATCGCGGACTCGCGAACACTCCCGAAATCACGGACTCGCGAACACCCGCGAAATAGCGGACTCGCGAAATCGCGGCCTCGCGAACACCCGCGAAATCGTGGACTCGCGAAATCGCGGACTCGCGAACACTCGCGAAAACTCCCGAAAGTGTGGACTCGCGAACACCCGCGCAATTGCGGACTCGCGATATCGCGGACTAGCGAAATCGCGGACTCGCGAACACTCGCGAAATCGCGGACTCGCGAACACTCCCGAAATCGCGGACTCCCGAAATCGCGGACTCGCCTACTCGCGAAATCACGGACTCGCGAAATCGCGGACTCGCGAACACTCCCGAAATCGCGGACTCGCGAACACCCGCGAAATCGAGGACTCGCGATCACCCGCGAAATCGCGGACTCGCGAACACTCCCGAAATCGCGGACTCGCGAAAACTCCCGAAATCGCGGACTCGCGAAATCACGGACTCGCGAAATCGTGGACTCGCGAACACTCGCGAACCCTCCCGAAATTGCGGACTCGCGAACACCCGCGAAATCGCGGACTCGCGAAATCGCGGACTCGCGAACACACCTGAAATCGCGGACTCGCGAACACCCGCGAAATCGCGGACTCGCGAACACCCGCGAAATAGCGGACTCGCGAAATCGCGGCCTCGCGAACACCCGCGAAATCGTGGACTCGCGAAATCGCGGACTCGCGAACACTCGCGAAAACTCCCGAAAGTGTGGACTCGCGAACACCCGCGCAATTGCGGACTCGCGAAATCGCGGACTAGCGAAATCGCGGACTCGCGAACACTCGCGAAATCGCGGACTCGCGAACACTCCCGAAATCGCGGACTCCCGAAATCGCGGACTCGCCTACTCGCGAAATCACGGACTCGCGAAATCGCGGACTCGCGAACACTCCCGAAATCGCGGACTCGCGAACACCCGCGAAATCGAGGACTCGCGATCACCCGCGAAATCGCGGACTCGCGAACACTCCCGAAATCGCGGACTCGCGAACACTCCCGAAATCGCGGACTCGCGAAATCACGGACTCGCGAAATCGTGGACTCGCGAACACTCGCGAACCCTCCCGAAATTGCGGACTCGCGAACACCCGCGAAATCGCGGACTCGCGAAATCGCAGACTCGCGAACACACCTGAAATCGCGGACTCGCGAACACCCGCGAAATCGCGGACTCGCGAACACCCGCGAAATCGTGGACTCGCGAAATTGCGGCATCGCGAACACACGCGAAATCGCGGACTCGCGAAATCACGGACTCGCGAACACCCGCGAAATAGCGGCCTCGCGAACACCCGCGAAATCGTGGACTCGCGAAATTGCGGCATCGCGAACACTCGCGAAAACTCCCGAAAGTGTGGACTCGCGAACACCCGCGCAATTGCGGACTCGCGAAATCGCGGACTAGCGAAATCGCGGACTCGCGAACACTCGCGAAATCGCGGACTCGCGAACACTCCCGAAATCGCGGACTCGCCTACTCGCGAAATCACGGACTCTCGAAATCGCGGACTCGCGAACACTCCCGAAATCGCGGACTCGCGAACACCCGCGAAATCGCGGATTCGCGATCACCCGCGAAATCACGGACTCGCGAACACCCGCGAAATAGCGGACTCGCGAAATCGCGGACTCGCGAACACTCCCGAAATCGCGGACTCGCGAACACCCGCAAAATCGCGGACTCGCGAACACTCGCAAAATCGCGGACTCGCGAACACTCCCGAAATCGCGGACTCGCGAACACTCCCGAAATCGCGGACTCGCGAAATCACGGACTCGCGAAATCGTGGACTCGCGAACACTCGCGAACCCTCCCGAAATTGCGGACTCGCGAACACCCGCGAAATCGCGGACTCGCGAAATCGCGGACTCGTGAACACTCCTGAAATCGCGGACTCGCGAACACCCGCGAAATCGCGGACTAGCGAACACCCGCGAGATCGCGGACTCGCGAACACACGCGAAATCGCGGACTCGCGAAATCACGGACTCGCGAACACCCGCGAAATAGCGGACTCGCGAAATCACGGACTCGCGAAATCGCGGACTCGCGAACACTCCCGAAATCGCGGACTCGCGAACAACCGCGAAATCGCGAACAACCGCGAAATCGCGGAGTAGCGAAATCGCGGACTCGCGAACACTCGCGAAATGGCGGACTCGCGAACACTCGCGAAATCGCGGACTCGCGAACACTCGCGAAATCGCGGACTCGCGAACACTCCCGAAATGGCGGACTCGCGAACACTCGCGATATCGCGGACTCGCGAACCCTCCCGAAATCGCGAAATCGCGAACACCCGCGAAATCGCGGACTCGCGAACACTCGCAAAATCGCGGACTCGCGAACACTCGCGAAATCGCGGACTGGCGAACAATCCCGAAATCGCGAAATCGCGAATACCCGCGAAATCGCGGACTCGCGAATACTCGCGAAATCGCGGACTCGCGAACACTCCCGAAATCGCGGACTCGCGAAAACTCGCGAAATCGTGGACTCGCGAACACTCGCGAAATTGCGGACTCGCGAACACTCGCGAAATTGCGGACTGGCGAACAATCCCGAAATCGCGAAATCGCGAACACCCACGAAATCGCGGACTCGCGAACACCCGCGAAATCGCGGACTCGCGAAATCGCGGACTCGCGAACACTCGCGAACACCCGCGAAATCGCGGACTCGCGAAATCGCGGACTCGCGAACACTCGCAAAATCGCGGACTCGCAAACACTCGCGAAATCGCGGACTGGCGAAATCGCGGACTCGCGAACACTCGCAAAATCGCGGACTCGCGAACACTCGCGAAATCGCGGACTGGCGAACACTCGCGAAATCGCGGACTCGCGAACACTCCCGAAATCGCGGACTCGCGAACACCCGCGAAATCGCGGACTCGCGAAATCGCGGACTCGCGAACACTCGCGAAATCGCGGACTCGCGAACACTCGCGAAATCGCGGACTCGCGAAATCGCGGACTCGCGAACACTCCCGAAATGGCGGACTCGCGAACACTCGCGATATCGCGGACTCGCGAACACTCCTGAAATCGCGAAATCGCGAACACCCGCGAAATCGCGGACTCGCGAACACTCGCGAAATCGCGGACTCGCGAACACTCCCGAAATCACGGACTGGCGAACAATCCCGAAATCGCGGACTCGCAAACACTCGCGAAATCGCGGACTGGCGAACAATCCCGAAATCGCGGACTGGCGAACACTCGCAAAATCGCGGACTTGCGAACACTCGCTAAATCGCGGACTCGCGAACACTCGCAAAATCGCGGACTCGCGAACACTCGCGAAATCGCGGACTGGCGAACAATCCCGAAATCGCGAACACCCGCGAAATCGCGGACTCGCGAACACTCGCGAAATCGCGGACTCGCGAACACTCCCGAAATCGCGGACTCGCGAACACTCGCGAAATCGTGGACTCGCGAACACTCGCGAAATCGCGGACTCGCGAACACTCCCGAAATCGCGGACTCGCGAACACCCGCGAAATCGCGGACTCGCGAACACTCGCGAAATCGCGGACTCGCGAACAATCCCGAAATCGCGAAATCGCGACCACCCGCGAAATCGCGGACTCGCGAACACCCGCGAAATCGCGAACACCCGCGAAATCGCGGACTCGCGAACACCCGCGAAATCGCGGACTCGCGAAATCGCGGACTGGCGAACAATCCCTCGCGAAATCGCGGACTCGCGAACACTCGCGAAATCGTGGACTCGCGAACACTCGCGAAATTGCGGACTCGCGAACACTTTCGAAATTGCGGACTGGCGAACAATCCCGAAATCGCGAAATCGCGACCACCCGCGAAATCGCGGACTCGCGAACACCCGCGAAATCGCGAACACCCGCGAAATCGCGGACTCGCGAACACTCGCGAAATCGCGGACTGGCGAACAATCCCGAAATCGCGGACTCGCAAACACTCGCGAAATCGCGGACTAGCGAACACTCGCAAAATCGCGGATTCGCGAACACTCGCGAAATCGCGGACTGGCGAACAATCCCGAAATCGCGGACTCGCAAACACTCGCAAAATCGCGGACTCGCGAACACTCGCGAAATCGCGGACTGGCGAACACTCGCGAAATCGCGGACTGGCGAACACTCGCGAAATCGCGGACTGGCGAACAATCCCGAAATCGCGGACTCGCAAACACTCGCGAAATCGCGGACTGGCGAAATCGCGGACTCGCGAACACTCGCAAAATCGCGGACTCGCGAACACTCGCGAAATCGCGGACTCGCGAACACTCGCGAAATCGCGGACTGGCGAACACTCGCGAAATCGCGGACTGGCGAACAATCCCGAAATCGCGGACTCGCAAACACTCGCGAAATCGCGGACTGGCGAAATCGCGGACTCGCGAACACTCGCAAAATCGCGGACTCGCGAACACTCGCGAAATCGCGGACTCGCGAACACTCGCGAAATCGCGGACTCGCGAACACTCCCGAAATTGCGGACTCGCGAACACCCGCGAAATCGCGGACTCGCGAACACTCGCGAAATCGCGGACTCGCGAACACTCGCGAAATCGCGGACTCGCAAACACTCCCGAAATCGCGAACTCGCGAACACTCCCGAAATCGCGGACTCGCGAAATCGCGGACTCGCGAACACTCGCAAAATCGCGGACTCGCGAACACTTGCGAAATCGCGGAGTCGCGAACACTCGCGAAATCGCGGAGTCGCGAACACTCCCGAAATCGCGGACTCGCGAACACCCGCGAAATCGCAGACTCGCGAACACTCGCGAAATCGCGGACTCGCGAACACTCGCAAAATCTCGGACTCGCGAACACTCGCGAAATCGCGGACTCGCGAACACTCGCGAAATCGCGGACTCGCGAACACTCGCAAAATCTCGGACTCGCGAACACTCGCGAAATCGCGGACTCGCGAACACTCGCGAAATCGCGGACTGGCGAACAATCCCGAAATCGCGGACTGGCGAAATCGCGGACTCGCGAACACTCGCAAAATCGCGGACTCGCGAACACTCCCGAAATTGCGGACTCGCGAACACCCGCGAAATCGCGGACTCGCGAAATCGCGGACTCGCGAACACTCGCGAAATCGCGGACTCGCGAACACTCGCGAAATCGCGGACTGGCGAACACTCGCGAAATCGCGGACTCGCGAACACTCCCGAAATCGCGGACTCGCGAACACCCGCGAGACTCGCAAAATCGCGGACTCGCAAAATCGCGGACTCGCGAACACTCGCGAAATCGCGGACTCGCGAACACTCGCGATATCGCGGACTCGCGAACACTCCCGAAATCGCGAAATCGCGAACACCCGCGAAATCGCGGACTCGCGAACACTCGCGAAATCGCGGACTCGCGAACACTCGCGAAATCGCGGACTCGCGAACACTCCCGAAATCACAGACTCGCGAACACCCGCGAAATCGCGGACTCGCGAACACCCGCGAAATCGCGGACTCACGAACACTCGCGAAATCGCGGACTCGCGAACACTCCCGAAATCGCGGACTCGCGAAATCGCGGACTCGCGAACACTCGCAAAATCGCGGACTCGCGAACACTCGCGAAATTGCGGACTGGCGAACAATCCCGAAATCGCGAAATCGCGAACACCCGCGAAATCGCGGACTCGCGAACACTCGCAAAATCGCGGACTCGCAAACACTCGCGAAATCGCGGACTGGCGAAATCGCGGACTCGCGAACACTCGCGAAATCGCGGACTCGCGAACACTCCCGAAATCGCGAAATCGCGAACACCCGCGAAATCGCGGACTCGCGAACACTCGCGAAATCGCGGACTCGCGAACACTCGCGAAATCGTGGACTCGCGAACACTCGCGAAATTGCGGACTCGCGAACACTCGCGAAATTGCGGACTGGCGAACAATCCCGAAATCGCGAAATCGCGAACACCCGCGAAATCGCGGACTCGCGAACACCCGCGAAATCGCGAACACCCGCGAAATCGCGGACTCGCGAAATCGCGGACTCGCGAACACTCGCGAAATCGCGGACTGGCGAACAATCCCGAAATCGCGGACTCGCAAACACTCGCGAAATCGCGGACTGGCGAAATCGCGGACTCGCGAACACGCGGACTCGCGAACACTGGCAAAATCGCGGACTCGCGAACACTCCCGAAATCGCGGACTCGCGAACACTCGCGAAATCGCGGACTCGCGAACACTCGCGAAATCGCGGACTCGCGAACACTCCCGAAATCGCGGACTCTCGAACACCCGCGAAATCGCGGACTCGCGAAATCGCGGACTCGCGAACACTCGCGAAATCGCGGACTCGCGAACACTCCCGAAATCGCGGACTCGCGAACACTCGCGAAATCGCGGACTCGCGAACACTCGCGAAATCGCGGACTCGCGAAATCGCGGACTCGCGAACACTCGCGAAATCGCGGACTCGCGAACACTCCCGAAATCGCGAAATCGCGAACACCCGCGAAATCGCGGACTCGCGAACACCCGCGAAATCGCGAACACCCGCGAAATCGCGGACTCGCGAAATCGCGGACTCGCGAACACTCGCGAAATCGCGGACTGGCGAACAATCCCGAAATCGCGGACTCGCAAACACTCGCGAAATCGCGGACTGGCGAAATCGCGGACTCGCGAACACGCGGACTCGCGAACACTGGCAAAATCGCGGACTCGCGAACACTCCCGAAATCGCGGACTCGCGAACACTCGCGAAATCGCGGACTCGCGAACACTCGCGAAATCGCGGACTCGCGAACACTCCCGAAATCGCGGACTCGCGAACACCCGCGAAATCGCGGACTAGCGAAATCGCGGACTCGCGAACACTCGCGAAATCGCGGACTCGCGAACACTCCCGAAATCGCGGACTCGCGAACACTCGCGAAATCGCGGACTCGCGAACACTCGCGAAATCGCGGACTCGCGAAATCGCGGACTCGCGAACACTCGCGAAATCGCGGACTCGCGAACACTCCCGAAATCGCGAAATCGCGAACACCCGCGAAATCGCGGACTCGCGAACACTCGCGAAATCGCGGACTCGCGAAATCGCGGACTCGCGAACACTCGCGAAATCGTGGACTCGCGAACACTCGCGAAATTGCGGATTCGCGAACACTCGCGAAATTGCGGACTGGCGAACAATCCCGAAATCGCGAAATCGCGAACACCCGCGAAATCGCGGACTCGCGAACACCCGCGAAATCGCGAAAACCCGCGAAATCGCGGACTCGCGAAATCGCGGACTCGCGAACACTCGCGAAATCGCGGACTGGCGAACAATCCCGAAATCGCGGACTCGCAAACACTCGCGAAATCGCGGACTGGCGAAATCGCGGACTCGCGAACACTCGCAAAATCGCGGACTCGCGAACACTCGCGAAATCGCGGACTGGCGAACACTCGCGAAATCGCGGACTCGCGAACACTCCCGAAATTGGGGACTCGCGAACACCCGCGAAATCGCGGACTCGCGAACACCCGCGAAATCGCGGACTCGCGAACACTCGCGAAATCGCGGACTCGCGAAATCGCGGACTCGCAAACACTCCCGAAATCGCGAACTCGCGAACACTCCCGAAATCGCGGACTCGCGAAATCGCGGACTCGCGAACACTCGCAAAATCGCGGACTCGCGAACACTCGCGAAATCGCGGAGTCGCGAACACTCGCGAAATCGCGGAGTCGCGAACACTCCCGAAATCGCGGACTCGCGAACACCCGCGAAATCGCGGACTCGCGAACACTCGCGAAATCGCGGACTCGCGAACACTCGCAAAATCTCGGACTCGCGAACACTCGCGAAATCGCGGACTCGCGAACACCCGCGAAATCGCGGACTCACGAAATCGCTGACTCACGAAATCGCGGATTCGCGAAAACTCCCGAAATCGCGGACTCGCGAACACCCGCGACTCGCGAACACTCGCGAAATCGCGGACTCGCGAACACTGGCAAAATCGCGGACTCGCGAACACTCCCGAAATCGCGGACTCGCGAACACTCGCGAAATCGCGGACTCGCGAACACTCGCGAAATCGCGGACTCGCGAAAACTCGCGAAATCGCGGACTCGCGAAATCGCGGACTCGCGAACACTCCCGAAATGGCGGACTCGCGAACACTCGCGATATCGCGGACTCGCGAACACTCCCGAAATCGCGAAATCGCGAACACCCGCGAAATCGTGGACTCGCGAACACTCGCGAAATCGCGGACTCGCGAACACTCCCGAAATCACAGACTCGCGAACACCCGCGAAATCGCGGACTCGCGAACACCCGCGAAATCGCGGACTCGCGAACTCTCGCGAAATCGCGGACTCGCAAAATCGCGGACTCGCGAAATCTCGCGAAATAGCGGACTCGCGAACACTCGCGAAATCGCGGACTGGCGAAAAATCCCGAAATCGCGAAATCGCGAACACCCGCGAAATCGCGGACTCGCGAACACTCGCGAAATCGTGGACTCGCGAACACTCGCGAAATTGCGGACTCGCGAACAATCCCGAAATCGCGAAATCGCGAACACCCACGAAATCGCGGACTCGCGAACACTCCCGAAATCACAGACTCGCGAACACCCGCGAAATCGCGTACTCGCGAACACTCCCGAAATCGCGGACTCGCGAAATCGCGGACTGGCGAACACTCCCGAAATCGCGGACTCGCGAACACCCGCGAAATCGCGGACTCGCGAACACCCGCGAAATCGCGGACTCACGAAATCGCTGACTCACGAAATCGCGGATTCGCGAAAACTCCCGAAATCGCGGACTCGCGAACACCCGCGAAATCGCGGACTGGCGAAATTGCGGACTCGCGAACACTGTCAAAATCGCGGACTCGCGAACACTCCCGAAATCGCGGACTCGCGAACACTCGCGAAATCGCGGACTCGCGAACACTCGCGAAATCGCGGACTCGCGAAAACTCGCGAAATCGCGGACTCGCGAAATCGCGGACTCGCGAACACTCCCGAAATGGCGGACTCGCGAACACTCGCGATATCGCGGACTCGCGAACACTCCCGAAATCGCGAAATCGCGAACACCCGCGAAATCGTGGACTCGCGAACACTCGCGAAATCGCGGACTCGCGAACACTCCCGAAATCACAGACTCGCGAACACCCGCGAAATCGCGGACTCGCGAACACCCGCGAAATCGCGAACACCCGCGAAATCGCGGACTCGCGAACACTCGCGAAATCGTGGACTCGCGAACACTCGCGAAATTGCGGACTCGCGAACAATCCCGAAATCGCGAAATCGCGAACACCCACGAAATCGCGGACTCGCGAACACTCCCGAAATCACAGACTCGCGAACACCCGCGAAATCGCGTACTCGCGAACACTCCCGAAATCGCGGACTCGCGAAATCGCGGACTTGCGAACACCCGCGAAATCGCGGACTCGCGAACACTCGCAAAATCGCGGACTCGCGAACACCGGCGAAATCGCGGACTCGCGAAATCACGTACTCGCGAACACCCGCGAAATCACGGACTCGCGAAATCGCGGACTCGCGAACACTCCCGAAATCGCGGACTCGCGAACAACCGCAAAATCGCGGACTCGCGAACACTCGCGAAATCGCGGACTCGCGAAAACTCCCGAAAGTGTGGACTCGCGAACACCCGCGCAATTGCGGACTCGCGAAATCGCGGACTAGCGAAATCGCGGACTCGCGAACACTCCCGAAATCGCGGACTCCCGAAATCGCGGACTCGCCTACTCGCGAAATCACGGACTCGCGAAATCGCGGACTAGCGAACACTCCCGAAATCGCGGACTCGCGAACACCCGCGAAATCGCGGACTCGCGATCACCCGCGAAATCACGGACTCGCGAACACCCGCGAAATAGCGGACTCGCGAACTCGTGGACTCGCGAAATCGCGGACTCGCGAACACTCCCGAAATCGCGGACTCGCGAACACCCGCAAAATCGCGGACTCGCGAACACTCGCGAAATCGCGGACTCGCGAACACTCCCGAAATCGCGGACTCGGGAACACTCCCGAAATCGCGGACTCGCGAAATCACGGACTCGCGAAATCGTGGACTCGCGAACACTCGCGAACCCTCCCGAAATTGCGGACTCGCGAACACCCGCGAAATCGCGGACTCGCGAAATCGCGGACTCGCGAACACTCCTGAAATCGCGGACTCGCGAACACCCGCGAAATCGCGGACTCGCGAACACCCGCGAAATCGCGGACTCGCGAACACACGCGAAATCGCGGACTCGCGAAATACGGACTCGCGAACACCCGCGAAATAGCGGACTCGCGAAATCACGGACTCGCGAAATCGCGGACTCGCGAACACTCCCGAAATCGCGGACTCGCGAACATCCGCGAAATCGCGAACAACCGCGAAATCGCGGACTCGCGAAATCGCGGACTCGCGAACACTCCCGAAATCGCGGACTCGCGAAATACGGACTCGCGAACACCCGCGAAATAGCGGACTCGCGAAATCACGGACTCGCGAAATCGCGGACTCGCGAACACTCCCGAAATCGCGGACTCGCGAACACCCGCGAAATCGCGGACTCGCGAACACACGCGAAATCGCGGACTCGCGAAATACGGACTCGCGAACACCCGCGAAATAGCGGACTCGCGAAATCACGGACTCGCGAAATCGCGGACTCGCGAACACTCCCGAAATCGCGGACTCGCGAACATCCGCGAAATCGCGAACAACCGCGAAATCGCGGACTCGCGAAATCGCGGACTCGCGAACACTCCCGAAATCGCGGACTCGCGAAATACGGACTCGCGAACACCCGCGAAATAGCGGACTCGCGAAATCACGGACTCGCGAAATCGCGGACTCGCGAACACTCCCGAAATCGCGGACTCGCGAACATCCGCGAAATCGCGAACAACCGCGAAATCGCGGACTCGCGAAATCGCGGACTCGCGAACACTCCCGAAATCGCGGACTCGCGAACACCCGCGAAATCGCGGACTCGCGAAATCGCGGACTCGCGAACACTCGCGAAATCGCGGACTCGCGAAATCACGGACTCGCGAAATCGCGGACTCGCGAACACCCGCGAAATCGCTGACTCGCGAAATCGCGGACTCGCGAACACTCGCGAAATCGCGGACTCGCGAAATCACGGACTCGCGAACACTCCCGAAATCGCGGACTCGCGAACACCCGCGAAATCGCGGACTTGTGAACTCTCGCGAAATCGTGGACTCGCGAACACTCGCGAACCCTCCTGAAATTGCGGACTCGCGAACACTCCCGAAATCGCGGACTCGCGAACAATCGCGAAATCGCGGACTCGCGAACACTCCCGAAATCGCGGACTCGCGAACACCCGCGAAATCGCGGACTTGTGAACACTCCCGAAATCGCGGACTCGCGAACACTCGCGAAATCGCGGACTCGCGAACACTCCCGAAATCGCGGACTCGCGAACACTCGCAAAATCGCGGACTCGCGAACACCCGCGAAATCGCGGACTCGCGAAATCACGGACTCGCGAACACCCGCGAAATCGCGGACTCGCGAAATCACGGACTCGCGAACACCCGCGAAATCACGGACTCGCGAAATCGCGGACTCGCGAACACTCCCGAAATCGCGGACTCGCGAACAACCGCGAAATCGCGGACTCGCGAACACTCGCGAAATCGCGGACTCGCGAACACTCCCGAAATCGCGGACTCGCGAAATCACGGACTCGCGAAATCGCGGACTCGCGAACACTCCCGAAATCGCGGACTCGCGAAATCGGGACTCGCGAACACCCGCGAAATCGCGGACTCGCGAAATCACGGACTCGCGAACACCCGCGAAATCGCTGACTCGCGAAATCGCGGACTCGCGAACACTCGCGAAATCGCGGACTCGCGAAATCACGGACTCGCGAACACTCCCGAAATCCCGGAGTCGCGAACACCCGCGAAATCGCGGACTCGCGAACACCCGCGAAATCGCGGACTCGCGAACACTCGCGAAATCGCGGACTCGCGAACACCCGCGAAATCGCGGACTCGCGAAATCACGGACTCGCGAACACCCGCGAAATCACGGACTCGCGAAATCGCGGACTCACGAACACTCCCGAAATCGTGGACTCGCGAACACTCGCGAACACTCCCGAAATTGCGGACTCGCGAACACCCGCGAAATCGCGGACTCGCGAAATCGCGGACTCGCGAACACTCGCGAAATCGCGGACTCGCGAACACTCCCGAAATCGCGGACTCGCGAACACCCGCGAAATCGCGGCCTCGCGAACACCCGCGAAATCGTGGACTCGCGAAATCGCGGACTCGCGAACACTCGCGAAAACTCCAGAAAGTGTGGACTCGCTAACACCCGCGCAATTGCGGACTCGCGAAATCGCGGACTAGCGAAATCGCGGACTCGCGAACACTCGCGAAATCGCGGACTCGCGAACAATCCCGAAATCGCGGACTCCCGAAATCGCGGACTCGCCTACTCGCGAAATCACGGACTCGCGAAATCGCGGACTCGCGAACACTCCCGAAATAGCGGACTCGCGAACACCCGCGAAATCGCGGACTCGCGATCACCCGCGAAATCACGGACTCGCGAACACCCGCGAAATAGCGGACTCGCGAAATCGCGGACTCGCGAAATCGCGGACTCGCGAACACTCCCGAAATCGCGGACTCGCGAACACCCGCAAAATCGCGGACTCACGAACACTCGCGAAATCGCGGACTCGCGAACACTCCCGAAATCGCGGACTCGCGAACACTCCCGAAATCGCGGACTCGCGAACACCCGCGAAATCGCGGACTCTCGAAATCGCGGACTCGCGAACACTCCTGAAATCGCGGACTCGCGAACACCCGCGAAATCGCGGACTCGCGAAATCACGGACTCGCGAAATCGCGGACTCGCGAACACCCGCGAAATCGCTGACTCGCGAAATCGGGGACTCGCGAACACTCGCGAAATCGCGGACTCGCGAAATCAGAGACTCGCGAACACTCCCGAAATCGCGGACTCGCGAACACCCGCGAAATCGCGGACTCGCGAACACCCGCGAAATCGCGGACTCGCGAACACTCGCGAAATCGCGGACTCGCGAACACCCGCGAAATCGCGGACTCGCGAAATCACGGACTCGCGAACACTCCCGAAATCGCGGACTCCCGAAATCGCGGACTCGCGAACACTCGCGAAATCGCGGACTCGCGAACAACCGCGAAATCGCGGACTCGCGAAATCGCGGACTCGCTTACTCGCGAAATCACGGACTCGCGAAATCGCGGACTCGCGAACACTCCCGAAATCGCGGACTCGCGAACACCCGCGAAATCGCGGACTCGCGATCACCCGCGAAATCACGGACTCGCGAACACCCGCGAAATAGCGGACTCGCGAAATCGCGGACTCGCGAAATCGCGGATTCGCGAACACTCCCAAAATCGCGGACTCGCGAACACCCGCGAAATCGCGGACTCGCGAAATCACGGACTCGCGAAATCGCGGACTCGCGAACACCCGCGAAATCGCTGACTCGCGAAATCGCGGACTCGCGAAAACTCGCGAAATCGCGGACTCGCGAAATCACGGACTCGCGAACACTCCCGAAATCGCGGACTCGCGAACACCCGCGAAATCGCGGACTCGCGAACACACGCGAAATCGCGGACTCGCGAACACTCCCGAAATCGCGGACTCGCGAACACCCGCGAAATCGCGGACTCGCGAAATCACGGACTCGCGAACACCCGCGAAATCACGGACTCGCGAAATCGCGGACTCGCGAAATCGCGGACTCGCGAACACTCCCGAAATCGCGGACTCCCGAACACTCCCGAAATCGCGGACTCGCGAAATCACGGACTCGCGAAATCGTGGACTCGCGAACACTCGCGAACACTCCCGAAATTGCGGACTCGCGAACACCCGCGAAATCGCGGACTCGCGAAATCGCGGACTCGCGAAATCGCGGACTCGCGAACACTCGCGAAATCGCGGACTCGCGAACACTCGCGAAATCGCGGACTCGCGAACACTCCCGAAATCGCGGACTCGCGAACACCCGCGAAATCGCGGCCTCGCGAACACCCGCGAAATCGTGGACTCGCGAAATTGCGGCATCGCGAACACTCGCGAAAACTCCCGAAAGTGTGGACTCGCGAACACCCGCGCAATTGCGGACTCGCGAAATCGCGGACTAGCGAAATCGCGGACTCGCGAACACTCGCGAAATCGCGGACTCGCGAACACTCCCGAAATCGCGGACTCCCGAAATCGCGGACTCGCCTACTCGCGAAATCACGGACTCGCGAAATCGCGGACTCGCGAACACTCCCGAAATCGCGGACTCGCGAACACCCGCGAAATCGCGGATTCGCGATCACCCGCGAAATCACGGACTCGCGAACACCCGCGAAATAGCGGACTCGCGAAATCGCGGACTCGCGAACAACCGCGAAATCGCGAACAACCGCGAAATCGCGGACTCGCGAAATGGCGGACTCGCGAACACTCGCGAAATCGCGGACTCCCGAACACTCCCGAAATCGCGGACTCGCGAACACCCGCGAAATCGCGCACTCGCGAACACCCGCGAAATCGCGGAGTCGCGAACACCCGCGAAATCGCGGACTCGCGAACACCCGCGAAATCGCGGACTCGCGAAATCACGGACTCGCGAAATCGCGGACTCGCGAACACTCCCGAAATCGTGGACTCGCGAACTCCCGCGAAATCTCGGACTCGCGTAATCGCGGACTCGCGAACACTCGCGAAATCGCGGACTCGCGAACACTCCCGAAATCGCGGACTCGCGAACACCCGCGAAATCGCGGCCTCGCGAACACCCGCGAAATCGTGGACTCGCGAAATCGCGGACTCGCGAACACTCGCGAAAACTCCCGAAAGTGTGGACTCGCGAACACCCGCGCAATTGCGGACTCGCGAAATCGCGGACTAGCGAAATCGCGGACTCGCGAACACTCGCGAAATCGCGGACTCGCGAACACTCCCGAAATCGCGGACTCCCGAAATCGCGGACTCGCCTACTCGCGAAATCACGGACTCGCGAAATCGCGGACTCGCGAACACTCCCGAAATCGCGGACTCGCGAACACCCGCGAAATCGAGGACTCGCGATCACCCGCGAAATCACGGACTCGCGAACACCCGCGAAATAGCGGACTCGCGAAATCGCGGACTAGCGAAATCGCGGACTCGCGAACACTCCAAAAATCGCGGACTCGCGAACACCCGCGAAATCGCGGACTCGCGAACACTCGCGAAATCGCGGACTCGCGAACACTCCCGAAATCGCGGACTCGCGAACACTCCCGAAATCGCGGACTCGCGAAATCACGGACTCGCGAAATCGTGGACTCGCGAACACTCGCGAACCCTCCCGAAATTGCGGACTCGCGAACACCCGCGAAATCGCGGACTCGCGAAATCGCGGACTCGCGAACACACCTGAAATCGCGGACTCGCGAACACCCGCGAAATCGCGGACTCGCGAACACCCGCGAAATCGCGGACTCGCGAAATCGCGGAGTCGCGAACACACGCGAAATCGCGGACTCGCGAAATCACGGACTCGCGAAAACCCGCGAAATAGCGGCCTCGCGAACACCCACGAAATCGTGGACTCGCGAAATTGCGGCATCGCGAACACTCGCGAAAACTCCCGAAAGTGTGGACTCGCGAACACCCGCGCAATTGCGGACTCGCGAAATCGCGGACTAGCGAAATCGCGGACTCGCGAACACTCGCGAAATCGCGGACTCGCGAACACTCCCGAAATCGCGGACTCGCCTACTCGCGAAATCACGGACTCGCGAAATCGCGGACTCGCGAACACTCCCGAAATCGCGGACTCGCGAACACCCGCGAAATCGCGGATTCGCGATCACCCGCGAAATCACGGACTCGCGAACACCCGCGAAATAGCGGACTCGCGAAATCGCGGACTCGCGAACACTCCCGAAATCGCGGACTCGCGAACACCCGCAAAATCGCGGACTCGCGAACACTCGCAAAATCGCGGACTCGCGAACACTCCCGAAATCGCGGACTCGCGAACACTCCCGAAATCGCGGACTCGCGAAATCACGGACTCGCGAAATCGTGGACTCGCGAACACTCGCGAACCCTCCCGAAATTGCGGACTCGCGAACACCCGCGAAATCGCGGACTAGCGAAATCGCGGACTCGCGAACACACCTGAAATCGCGGACTCGCGAACACCCGCGAAATCGCGGACTCGCGAACACCCGCGAAATCGCGGACTCGCGAAATCGCGGAGTCGCGAACACACGCGAAATCGCGGACTCGCGAAATCACGGACTCGCGAAAACCCGCGAAATAGCGGCCTCGCGAACACCCGCGAAATCGTGGACTCGCGAAATTGCGGCATCGCGAACACTCGCGAAAACTCCCGAAAGTGTGGACTCGCGAACACCCGCGCAATTGCGGACTCGCGAAATCGCCGACTAGCGAAATCGCGGACTCGCGAACACTCGCGAAATCGCGGACTCGCGAACACTCCCGAAATCGCGGACTCGCCTACTCGCGAAATCACGGACTCGCGAAATCGCGGACTCGCGAACACTCCCGAAATCGCGGACTCGCGAACACCCGCGAAATCGCGGATTCGCGATCACCCGCGAAATCACGGACTCGCGAACACCCGCGAAATAGCGGACTCCCGAAATCGCGGACTCGCGAACACCCGCAAAATCGCGGACTCGCGAACACTCGCAAAATCGCGGACTCGCGAACACTCCCGAAATCGCGGACTCGCGAACACTCCCGAAATCGCGGACTCGCGAAATCACGGACTCGCGAAATCGTGGACTCGCGAACACTCGCGAACCCTCCCGAAATTGCGGACTCGCGAACACCCGCGAAATCGCGGACTCGCGAAATCGCGGACTCGCGAACACTCCTGAAATCGCGGACTCGCGAACACCCGCGAAATCGCGGACTAGCGAACACCCGCGAGATCGCGGACTCGCGAACACACGCGAAATCGCGGACTCGCGAAATCACGGACTCGCGAACACCCGCGAAATAGCGGACTCGCGAAATCACGGACTCGCGAAATCGCGGACTCGCGAACACTCCCGAAATCGCGGACTCGCGAACAACCGCGAAATCGCGAACAACCGCGAAATCGCGGAGTAGCGAAATCGCGGACTCGCGAACACTCGCGAAATCGCGGACTCGCGAACACTCCCGAAATCGCGGAATCGCGAACACCCGCGAAATCGCGGCCTCGCGAACACCCGCGAAATCGTGGACTCGCGAAATCGCGGACTCGCGAACACTCGCGAAAACTCCAGAAAGTGTGGACTCGCTAACACCCGCGCAATTGCGGACTCGCGAAATCGCGGACTAGCGAAATCGCGAACACTCGCGAAATCGCGGACTCGCGAACAATCCCGAAATCGCGGACTCCCGAAATCGCGGACTCGCCTACTCGCGAAATCACGGACTCGCGAAATCGCGGACTCGCGAACACTCCCGAAATAGCGGACTCGCGAACACCCGCGAAATCGCGGACTCGCGATCACCCGCGAAATCACGGACTCGCGAACACCCGCGAAATAGCGGACTCGCGAAATCGCGGACTCGCGAAATCGCGGACTCGCGAACACTCCCGAAATCGCGGACTCGCGAACACCCGCAAAATCGCGGACTCGCGAACACTCGCGAAATCGCGGACTCGCGAACACTCCCGAAATCGCGGACTCGCGAACACTCCCGAAATCGCGGACTCGCGAAATCACGGACTCGCGAAATCGTGGACTCGCGAACACTCGCGAACCCTCCCGAAATTGCGGACTCGCGAACACCCGCGAAATCGCGGACTCGCGAAATCGCGGACTCGCGAACACTCCTGAAATCGCGGACTCGCGAACACCCGCGAAATCGCGGACTCGCGAAATCACGGACTCGCGAAATCGCGGACTCGCGAACACCCGCGAAATCGCTGACTCGCGAAATCGGGGACTCGCGAACACTCGCGAAATCGCGGACTCGCGAAATCACGGACTCGCGAACACTCCCGAAATCGCGGACTCGCGAACACCCGCGAAATCGCGGACTCGCTAACACCCGCGAAATCGCGGACTCGCGAACACTCGCGAAATCGCGGACTCGCGAACACCCGCGAAATCGCGGACTCGCGAAATCACGGACTCGCGAACACTCCCGAAATCGCGGACTCCCGAAATCGCGGACTCGCGAACACTCGCGAAATCGCGGACTCGCGAACAACCGCGAAATCGCGGACTCGCGAAATCGCGGACTCGCTTACTCGCGAAATCACGGACTCGCGAAATCGCGGACTCGCGAACACTCCCGAAATCGCGGACTCGCGAACACCCGCGAAATCGCGGAGTCGCGATCACCCGCGAAATCACGGACTCGCGAACACCCGCGAAATAGCGGACTCGCGAAATCGCGGACTCGCGAAATCGCGGATTCGCGAACACTCCCAAAATCGCGGACTCGCGAACACCCGCGAAATCGCGGACTCGCGAAATCACGGACTCGCGAAATCGCGGACTCGCGAACACCCGCGAAATCGCTGACTCGCGAAATCGCGGACTCGCGAAAACTCGCGAAATCGCGGACTCGCGAAATCACGGACTCGCGAACACTCCCGAAATCGCGGACTCGCGAACACCCGCGAAATCGCGGACTCGCGAACACACGCGAAATCGCGGACTCGCGAACACTCCCGAAATCGCGGACTCGCGAACACCCGCGAAATCGCGGACTCGCGAAATCACGGACTCGCGAACACCCGCGAAATCACGGACTCGCGAAATCGCGGACTCGCGAAATCGCGGACTCGCGAACACTCCCGAAATCGCGGACTCCCGAACACTCCCGAAATCGCGGACTCGCGAAATCACGGACTCGCGAAATCGTGGACTCGCGAACACTCGCGAACACTCCCGAAATTGCGGACTCGCGAACACCCGCGAAATCGCGGACTCGCGAAATCGCGGACTCGCGAACACTCGCGAAATCGCGGACTCGCGAACACTCCCGAAATCGCGGACTCGCGAACACCCGCGAAATCGCGGCCTCGCGAACACCCGCGAAATCGTGGACTCGCGAAATTGCGGCATCGCGAACACTCGCGAAAACTCCCGAAAGTGTGGACTCGCGAACACCCGCGCAATTGCGGACTCGCGAAATCGCGGACTAGCGAAATCGCGGACTCGCGAACACTCGCGAAATCGCGGACTCGCGAACACTCCCGAAATCGCGGACTCCCGAAATCGCGGACTCGCCTACTCGCGAAATCACGGACTCGCGAAATCGCGGACTCGCGAACACTCCCGAAATCGCGGACTCGCGAACACCCGCGAAATCGCGGATTCGCGATCACCCGCGAAATCACGGACTCGCGAACACCCGCGAAATAGCGGACTCGCGAAATCGCGGACTCGCGAACAACCGCGAAATCGCGAACAACCGCGAAATCGCGGACTCGCGAAATGGCGGACTCGCGAACACTCGCGAAATCGCGGACTCCCGAACACTCCCGAAATCGCGGACTCGCGAACACCCGCGAAATCGCGCACTCGCGAACACCCGCGAAATCGCGGAGTCGCGAACACCCGCGAAATCGCGGACTCGCGAACACCCGCGAAATCGCGGACTCGCGAAATCACGGAATCGCGAAATCGCGGACTCGCGAACACTCCCGAAATCGTGGACTCGCGAACTCCCGCGAAATCTCGGACTCGCGTAATCGCGGACTCGCGAACACTCGCGAAATCGCGGACTCGCGAACACTCCCGAAATCGCGGACTCGCGAACACCCGCGAAATCGCGGCCTCGCGAACACCCGCGAAATCGTGGACTCGCGAAATCGCGGACTCGCGAACACTCGCGAAAACTCCCGAAAGTGTGGACTCGCGAACACCCGCGCAATTGCGGACTCGCGAAATCGCGGACTAGCGAAATCGCGGACTCGCGAACACTCGCGAAATCGCGGACTCGCGAACACTCCCGAAATCGCGGACTCCCGAAATCGCGGACTCGCCTACTCGCGAAATCACGGACTCGCGAAATCGCGGACTCGCGAACACTCCCGAAATCGCGGACTCGCGAACACCCGCGAAATCGAGGACTCGCGATCACCCGCGAAATCACGGACTCGCGAACACCCGCGAAATAGCGGACTCGCGAAATCGCGGCCTCGCGAACACCCGCGAAATCGTGGACTCGCGAAATCGCGGACTCGCGAACACTCGCGAAAACTCCCGAAAGTGTGGACTCGCGAACACCCGCGCAATTGCGGACTCGCGAAATCGCGGACTAGCGAAATCGCGGACTCGCGAACACTCGCGAAATCGCGGACTCGCGAACACTCCCGAAATCGCGGACTCCCGAAATCGCGGACTCGCCTACTCGCGAAATCACGGACTCGCGAAATCGCGGACTCGCGAACACTCCCGAAATCGCGGACTCGCGAACACCCGCGAAATCGAGGACTCGCGATCACCCGCGAAATCGCGGACTCGCGAACACTCCCGAAATCGCGGACTCGCGAAAACTCCCGAAATCGCGGACTCGCGAAATCACGGACTCGCGAAATCGTGGACTCGCGAACACTCGCGAACCCTCCCGAAATTGCGGACTCGCGAACACCCGCGAAATCGCGGACTCGCGAAATCGCGGACTCGCGAACACACCTGAAATCGCGGACTCGCGAACACCCGCGAAATCGCGGACTCGCGAACACCCGCGAAATAGCGGACTCGCGAAATCGCGGCCTCGCGAACACCCGCGAAATCGTGGACTCGCGAAATCGCGGACTCGCGAACACTCGCGAAAACTCCCGAAAGTGTGGACTCGCGAACACCCGCGCAATTGCGGACTCGCGAAATCGCGGACTAGCGAAATCGCGGACTCGCGAACACTCGCGAAATCGCGGACTCGCGAACACTCCCGAAATCGCGGACTCCCGAAATCGCGGACTCGCCTACTCGCGAAATCACGGACTCGCGAAATCGCGGACTCGCGAACACTCCCGAAATCGCGGACTCGCGAACACCCGCGAAATCGAGGACTCGCGATCACCCGCGAAATCGCGGACTCGCGAACACTCCCGAAATCGCGGACTCGCGAACACTCCCGAAATCGCGGACTCGCGAAATCACGGACTCGCGAAATCGTGGACTCGCGAACACTCGCGAACCCTCCCGAAATTGCGGACTCGCGAACACCCGCGAAATCGCGGACTCGCCAAATCGCAGACTCGCGAACACACCTGAAATCGCGGACTCGCGAACACCCGCGAAATCGCGGACTCGCGAACACCCGCGAAATCGTGGACTCGCGAAATTGCGGCATCGCGAACACACGCGAAATCGCGGACTCGCGAAATCACGGACTCGCGAACACCCGCGAAATAGCGGCCTCGCGAACACCCGCGAAATCGTGGACTCGCGAAATTGCGGCATCGCGAACACTCGCGAAAACTCCCGAAAGTGTGGACTCGCGAACACCCGCGCAATTGCGGACTCGCGAAATCGCGGACTAGCGAAATCGCGGACTCGCGAACACTCGCGAAATCGCGGACTCGCGAACACTCCCGAAATCGCGGACTCGCCTACTCGCGAAATCACGGACTCTCGAAATCGCGGACTCGCGAACACTCCCGAAATCGCGGACTCGCGAACACCCGCGAAATCGCGGATTCGCGATCACCCGCGAAATCACGGACTCGCGAACACCCGCGAAATAGCGGACTCGCGAAATCGCGGACTCGCGAACACTCCCGAAATCGCGGACTCGCGAACACCCGCAAAATCGCGGACTCGCGAACACTCGCAAAATCGCGGACTCGCGAACACTCCCGAAATCGCGGACTCGCGAACACTCCCGAAATCGCGGACTCGCGAAATCACGGACTCGCGAAATCGTGGACTCGCGAACACTCGCGAACCCTCCCGAAATTGCGGACTCGCGAACACCCGCGAAATCGCGGACTCGCGAAATCGCGGACTCGTGAACACTCCTGAAATCGCGGACTCGCGAACACCCGCGAAATCGCGGACTAGCGAACACCCGCGAGATCGCGGACTCGCGAACACACGCGAAATCGCGGACTCGCGAAATCACGGACTCGCGAACACCCGCGAAATAGCGGACTCGCGAAATCACGGACTCGCGAAATCGCGGACTCGCGAACACTCCCGAAATCGCGGACTCGCGAACAACCGCGAAATCGCGAACAACCGCGAAATCGCGGAGTAGCGAAATCGCGGACTCGCGAACACTCGCGAAATGGCGGACTCGCGAACACTCGCGAAATCGCGGACTCGCGAACACTCGCGAAATCGCGGACTCGCGAACACTCCCGAAATGAGGGACTCGCGAACACTCGCGATATCGCGGACTCGCGAACCCTCCCGAAATCGCGAAATCGCGAACACCCGCGAAATCGCGGACTCGCGAACACTCGCAAAATCGCGGACTCGCGAACACTCGCGAAATCGCGGACTGGCGAACAATCCCGAAATCGCGAAATCGCGAATACCCGCGAAATCGCGGACTCGCGAATACTCGCGAAATCGCGGACTCGCGAACACTCCCGAAATCGCGGACTCGCGAAAACTCGCGAAATCGTGGACTCGCGAACACTCGCGAAATTGCGGACTCGCGAACACTCGCGAAATTGCGGACTGGCGAACAATCCCGAAATCGCGAAATCGCGAACACCCACGAAATCGCGGACTCGCGAACACCCGCGAAATCGCGGACTCGCGAAATCGCGGACTCGCGAACACTCGCGAACACCCGCGAAATCGCGGACTCGCGAAATCGCGGACTCGCGAACACTCGCAAAATCGCGGACTCGCAAACACTCGCGAAATCGCGGACTGGCGAAATCGCGGACTCGCGAACACTCGCAAAATCGCGGACTCGCGAACACTCGCGAAATCGCGGACTGGCGAACACTCGCGAAATCGCGGACTCGCGAACACTCCCGAAATCGCGGACTCGCGAACACCCGCGAAATCGCGGACTCGCGAAATCGCGGACTCGCGAACACTCGCGAAATCGCGGACTCGCGAACACTCGCGAAATCGCGGACTCGCGAAATCGCGGACTCGCGAACACTCCCGAAATGGCGGACTCGCGAACACTCGCGATATCGCGGACTCGCGAACACTCCTGAAATCGCGAAATCGCGAACACCCGCGAAATCGCGGACTCGCGAACACTCGCGAAATCGCGGACTCGCGAACACTCCCGAAATCACGGACTGGCGAACAATCCCGAAATCGCGGACTCGCAAACACTCGCGAAATCGCGGACTGGCGAACAATCCCGAAATCGCGGACTGGCGAACACTCGCAAAATCGCGGACTTGCGAACACTCGCTAAATCGCGGACTCGCGAACACTCGCAAAATCGCGGACTCGCGAACACTCGCGAAATCGCGGACTGGCGAACAATCCCGAAATCGCGAACACCCGCGAAATCGCGGACTCGCGAACACTCGCGAAATCGCGGACTCGCGAACACTCCCGAAATCGCGGACTCGCGAACACTCGCGAAATCGTGGACTCGCGAACACTCGCGAAATCGCGGACTCGCGAACACTCCCGAAATCGCGGACTCGCGAACACCCGCGAAATCGCGGACTCGCGAACACTCGCGAAATCGCGGACTCGCGAACAATCCCGAAATCGCGAAATCGCGACCACCCGCGAAATCGCGGACTCGCGAACACCCGCGAAATCGCGAACACCCGCGAAATCGCGGACTCGCGAACACCCGCGAAATCGCGGACTCGCGAAATCGCGGACTGGCGAACAATCCCTCGCGAAATCGCGGACTCGCGAACACTCGCGAAATCGTGGACTCGCGAACACTCGCGAAATTGCGGACTCGCGAACACTTTCGAAATTGCGGACTGGCGAACAATCCCGAAATCGCGAAATCGCGACCACCCGCGAAATCGCGGACTCGCGAACACCCGCGAAATCGCGAACACCCGCGAAATCGCGGACTCGCGAACACTCGCGAAATCGCGGACTGGCGAACAATCCCGAAATCGCGGACTCGCAAACACTCGCGAAATCGCGGACTAGCGAACACTCGCAAAATCGCGGATTCGCGAACACTCGCGAAATCGCGGACTGGCGAACAATCCCGAAATCGCGGACTCGCAAACACTCGCAAAATCGCGGACTCGCGAACACTCGCGAAATCGCGGACTGGCGAACACTCGCGAAATCGCGGACTGGCGAACACTCGCGAAATCGCGGACTGGCGAACAATCCCGAAATCGCGGACTCGCAAACACTCGCGAAATCGCGGACTGGCGAAATCGCGGACTCGCGAACACTCGCAAAATCGCGGACTCGCGAACACTCGCGAAATCGCGGACTCGCGAACACTCGCGAAATCGCGGACTGGCGAACACTCGCGAAATCGCGGACTGGCGAACAATCCCGAAATCGCGGACTCGCAAACACTCGCGAAATCGCGGACTGGCGAAATCGCGGACTCGCGAACACTCGCAAAATCGCGGACTCGCGAACACTCGCGAAATCGCGGACTCGCGAACACTCGCGAAATCGCGGACTCGCGAACACTCCCGAAATTGCGGACTCGCGAACACCCGCGAAATCGCGGACTCGCGAACACTCGCGAAATCGCGGACTCGCGAACACTCGCGAAATCGCGGACTCGCAAACACTCCCGAAATCGCGAACTCGCGAACACTCCCGAAATCGCGGACTCGCGAAATCGCGGACTCGCGAACACTCGCAAAATCGCGGACTCGCGAACACTTGCGAAATCGCGGAGTCGCGAACACTCGCGAAATCGCGGAGTCGCGAACACTCCCGAAATCGCGGACTCGCGAACACCCGCGAAATCGCAGACTCGCGAACACTCGCGAAATCGCGGACTCGCGAACACTCGCAAAATCTCGGACTCGCGAACACTCGCGAAATCGCGGACTCGCGAACACTCGCGAAATCGCGGACTCGCGAACACTCGCAAAATCTCGGACTCGCGAACACTCGCGAAATCGCGGACTCGCGAACACTCGCGAAATCGCGGACTGGCGAACAATCCCGAAATCGCGGACTGGCGAAATCGCGGACTCGCGAACACTCGCAAAATCGCGGACTCGCGAACACTCCCGAAATTGCGGACTCGCGAACACCCGCGAAATCGCGGACTCGCGAAATCGCGGACTCGCGAACACTCGCGAAATCGCGGACTCGCGAACACTCGCGAAATCGCGGACTGGCGAACACTCGCGAAATCGCGGACTCGCGAACACTCCCGAAATCGCGGACTCGCGAACACCCGCGAGACTCGCAAAATCGCGGACTCGCAAAATCGCGGACTCGCGAACACTCGCGAAATCGCGGACTCGCGAACACTCGCGATATCGCGGACTCGCGAACACTCCCGAAATCGCGAAATCGCGAACACCCGCGAAATCGCGGACTCGCGAACACTCGCGAAATCGCGGACTCGCGAACACTCGCGAAATCGCGGACTCGCGAACACTCCCGAAATCACAGACTCGCGAACACCCGCGAAATCGCGGACTCGCGAACACCCGCGAAATCGCGGACTCACGAACACTCGCGAAATCGCGGACTCGCGAACACTCCCGAAATCGCGGACTCGCGAAATCGCGGACTCGCGAACACTCGCAAAATCGCGGACTCGCGAACACTCGCGAAATTGCGGACTGGCGAACAATCCCGAAATCGCGAAATCGCGAACACCCGCGAAATCGCGGACTCGCGAACACTCGCAAAATCGCGGACTCGCAAACACTCGCGAAATCGCGGACTGGCGAAATCGCGGACTCGCGAACACTCGCGAAATCGCGGACTCGCGAACACTCCCGAAATCGCGAAATCGCGAACACCCGCGAAATCGCGGACTCGCGAACACTCGCGAAATCGCGGACTCGCGAACACTCGCGAAATCGTGGACTCGCGAACACTCGCGAAATTGCGGACTCGCGAACACTCGCGAAATTGCGGACTGGCGAACAATCCCGAAATCGCGAAATCGCGAACACCCGCGAAATCGCGGACTCGCGAACACCCGCGAAATCGCGAACACCCGCGAAATCGCGGACTCGCGAAATCGCGGACTCGCGAACACTCGCGAAATCGCGGACTGGCGAACAATCCCGAAATCGCGGACTCGCAAACACTCGCGAAATCGCGGACTGGCGAAATCGCGGACTCGCGAACACGCGGACTCGCGAACACTGGCAAAATCGCGGACTCGCGAACACTCCCGAAATCGCGGACTCGCGAACACTCGCGAAATCGCGGACTCGCGAACACTCGCGAAATCGCGGACTCGCGAACACTCCCGAAATCGCGGACTCTCGAACACCCGCGAAATCGCGGACTCGCGAAATCGCGGACTCGCGAACACTCGCGAAATCGCGGACTCGCGAACACTCCCGAAATCGCGGACTCGCGAACACTCGCGAAATCGCGGACTCGCGAACACTCGCGAAATCGCGGACTCGCGAAATCGCGGACTCGCGAACACTCGCGAAATCGCGGACTCGCGAACACTCCCGAAATCGCGAAATCGCGAACACCCGCGAAATCGCGGACTCGCGAACACCCGCGAAATCGCGAACACCCGCGAAATCGCGGACTCGCGAAATCGCGGACTCGCGAACACTCGCGAAATCGCGGACTGGCGAACAATCCCGAAATCGCGGACTCGCAAACACTCGCGAAATCGCGGACTGGCGAAATCGCGGACTCGCGAACACGCGGACTCGCGAACACTGGCAAAATCGCGGACTCGCGAACACTCCCGAAATCGCGGACTCGCGAACACTCGCGAAATCGCGGACTCGCGAACACTCGCGAAATCGCGGACTCGCGAACACTCCCGAAATCGCGGACTCGCGAACACCCGCGAAATCGCGGACTAGCGAAATCGCGGACTCGCGAACACTCGCGAAATCGCGGACTCGCGAACACTCCCGAAATCGCGGACTCGCGAACACTCGCGAAATCGCGGACTCGCGAACACTCGCGAAATCGCGGACTCGCGAAATCGCGGACTCGCGAACACTCGCGAAATCGCGGACTCGCGAACACTCCCGAAATCGCGAAATCGCGAACACCCGCGAAATCGCGGACTCGCGAACACTCGCGAAATCGCGGACTCGCGAAATCGCGGACTCGCGAACACTCGCGAAATCGTGGACTCGCGAACACTCGCGAAATTGCGGATTCGCGAACACTCGCGAAATTGCGGACTGGCGAACAATCCCGAAATCGCGAAATCGCGAACACCCGCGAAATCGCGGACTCGCGAACACCCGCGAAATCGCGAAAACCCGCGAAATCGCGGACTCGCGAAATCGCGGACTCGCGAACACTCGCGAAATCGCGGACTGGCGAACAATCCCGAAATCGCGGACTCGCAAACACTCGCGAAATCGCGGACTGGCGAAATCGCGGACTCGCGAACACTCGCAAAATCGCGGACTCGCGAACACTCGCGAAATCGCGGACTGGCGAACACTCGCGAAATCGCGGACTCGCGAACACTCCCGAAATTGGGGACTCGCGAACACCCGCGAAATCGCGGACTCGCGAACACCCGCGAAATCGCGGACTCGCGAACACTCGCGAAATCGCGGACTCGCGAAATCGCGGACTCGCAAACACTCCCGAAATCGCGAACTCGCGAACACTCCCGAAATCGCGGACTCGCGAAATCGCGGACTCGCGAACACTCGCAAAATCGCGGACTCGCGAACACTCGCGAAATCGCGGAGTCGCGAACACTCGCGAAATCGCGGAGTCGCGAACACTCCCGAAATCGCGGACTCGCGAACACCCGCGAAATCGCGGACTCGCGAACACTCGCGAAATCGCGGACTCGCGAACACTCGCAAAATCTCGGACTCGCGAACACTCGCGAAATCGCGGACTCGCGAACACCCGCGAAATCGCGGACTCACGAAATCGCTGACTCACGAAATCGCGGATTCGCGAAAACTCCCGAAATCGCGGACTCGCGAACACCCGCGACTCGCGAACACTCGCGAAATCGCGGACTCGCGAACACTGGCAAAATCGCGGACTCGCGAACACTCCCGAAATCGCGGACTCGCGAACACTCGCGAAATCGCGGACTCGCGAACACTCGCGAAATCGCGGACTCGCGAAAACTCGCGAAATCGCGGACTCGCGAAATCGCGGACTCGCGAACACTCCCGAAATGGCGGACTCGCGAACACTCGCGATATCGCGGACTCGCGAACACTCCCGAAATCGCGAAATCGCGAACACCCGCGAAATCGTGGACTCGCGAACACTCGCGAAATCGCGGACTCGCGAACACTCCCGAAATCACAGACTCGCGAACACCCGCGAAATCGCGGACTCGCGAACACCCGCGAAATCGCGGACTCGCGAACTCTCGCGAAATCGCGGACTCGCAAAATCGCGGACTCGCGAAATCTCGCGAAATAGCGGACTCGCGAACACTCGCGAAATCGCGGACTGGCGAAAAATCCCGAAATCGCGAAATCGCGAACACCCGCGAAATCGCGGACTCGCGAACACTCGCGAAATCGTGGACTCGCGAACACTCGCGAAATTGCGGACTCGCGAACAATCCCGAAATCGCGAAATCGCGAACACCCACGAAATCGCGGACTCGCGAACACTCCCGAAATCACAGACTCGCGAACACCCGCGAAATCGCGTACTCGCGAACACTCCCGAAATCGCGGACTCGCGAAATCGCGGACTGGCGAACACTCCCGAAATCGCGGACTCGCGAACACCCGCGAAATCGCGGACTCGCGAACACCCGCGAAATCGCGGACTCACGAAATCGCTGACTCACGAAATCGCGGATTCGCGAAAACTCCCGAAATCGCGGACTCGCGAACACCCGCGAAATCGCGGACTGGCGAAATTGCGGACTCGCGAACACTGTCAAAATCGCGGACTCGCGAACACTCCCGAAATCGCGGACTCGCGAACACTCGCGAAATCGCGGACTCGCGAACACTCGCGAAATCGCGGACTCGCGAAAACTCGCGAAATCGCGGACTCGCGAAATCGCGGACTCGCGAACACTCCCGAAATGGCGGACTCGCGAACACTCGCGATATCGCGGACTCGCGAACACTCCCGAAATCGCGAAATCGCGAACACCCGCGAAATCGTGGACTCGCGAACACTCGCGAAATCGCGGACTCGCGAACACTCCCGAAATCACAGACTCGCGAACACCCGCGAAATCGCGGACTCGCGAACACCCGCGAAATCGCGAACACCCGCGAAATCGCGGACTCGCGAACACTCGCGAAATCGTGGACTCGCGAACACTCGCGAAATTGCGGACTCGCGAACAATCCCGAAATCGCGAAATCGCGAACACCCACGAAATCGCGGACTCGCGAACACTCCCGAAATCACAGACTCGCGAACACCCGCGAAATCGCGTACTCGCGAACACTCCCGAAATCGCGGACTCGCGAAATCGCGGACTGGCGAACACTCCCGAAATCGCGGACTCGCGAACACCCGCGAAATAGCGGACTCGCGAACACTCGCAAAATCGCGGACTCGCGAACACTCGCGAAATCGCGGACTGGCGAACAATCCCGAAATCGCGGACTCGCAAACACTCGCGAAATCGCGGACTGGCGAAATCGCGGACTCGCGAACACTCGCAAAATCGCGGACTCGCGAACACTCGCGAAATCGCGGACTGGCGAACACCCGCGAAATCGCGGACTCGCGAACACCCGCGAAATCGCGGACTCGCGAAATCGCGGACTCGCGAACACTCGCGAAATCGCGGACTCGCGAACACTCGCGAAATCGCGGACTGGCGAACAATCCCGAAATCGCGGACTCGCAAACACTCGCGAAATCGCGGACTGGCGAAATCGCGGACTCGCGAACACTCGCAAAATCGCGGACTCGCGAACACTCGCGAAATCGCGGACTGGCGAACACTCGCGAAATCACGGACTCGCGAACACTCCCGAAATTGCGGACTCGCGAACACCCGCGAAATCGCGGACTCGCGAACACCCGCGAAATCGCGGACTCGCGAACACTCGCGAAATCGCGGACTCGCGAACACTCGCGAAATCGCGGACTCGCGAAATCGCGGACTCGCAAACACTCCCGAAATCGCGAACTCGCGAACACTCCCGAAATCGCGGACTCGCGAAATCGCGGACTCGCGAACACTCGCAAAATCGCGGACTCGCGAACACTCGCGAGTCCGCGGAGTCGCGAACACTCGCAAAATCGCGGACTCGCGAACACTCGCGAAATCGCGGACTGGCGAACACTCGCGAAATCGCGGACTCGCGAACACTCCCGAAATTGCGGACTCGCGAACACCCGCGAAATCGCGGACTCGCGAACACCCGCGAAATCGCGGACTCGCGAACACTCGCGAAATCGCGGACTGGCGAACACCCGCGAAATCGCGGACTCGCGAACACCCGCGAAATCGCGGACTCGCGAAATCGCGGACTCGCGAACACTCGCGAAATCGCGGACTCGCGAACACTCGCGAAATCGCGGACTGGCGAACAATCCCGAAATCGCGGACTCGCAAACACTCGCGAAATCGCGGACTGGCGAAATCGCGGACTCGCGAACACTCGCAAAATCGCGGACTCGCGAACACTCGCGAAATCGCGGACTGGCGAACACTCGCGAAATCACGGACTCGCGAACACTCCCGAAATTGCGGACTCGCGAACACCCGCGAAATCGCGGACTCGCGAACACCCGCGAAATCGCGGACTCGCGAACACTCGCGAAATCGCGGACTCGCGAACACTCGCGAAATCGCGGACTCGCGAAATCGCGGACTCGCAAACACTCCCGAAATCGCGAACTCGCGAACACTCCCGAAATCGCGGACTCGCGAAATCGCGGACTCGCGAACACTCGCAAAATCGCGGACTCGCGAACACTCGCGAGTCCGCGGAGTCGCGAACACTCGCAAAATCGCGGACTCGCGAACACTCGCGAAATCGCGGACTGGCGAACACTCGCGAAATCGCGGACTCGCGAACACTCCCGAAATTGCGGACTCGCGAACACCCGCGAAATCGCGGACTCGCGAACACCCGCGAAATCGCGGACTCGCGAAAACTCGCGAAATCGCGGACTCGCGAACACTCGCGAAATCGCGGACTCGCGAAATCGCGGACTCGCAAACACTCCCGAAATCGCGAACTCGCGAACACTCCCGAAATCGCGGACTCGCGAAATCGCGGACTCGCGAACACTCGCAAAATCGCGGACTCGCGAACACTCGCGAAATCGCGGAGTCGCGAACACTCGCGAAATCGCGGAGTCGCGAACACTCCCGAAATCGCGGACTCGCGAACACCGGCGAAATCGCGGACTCGCGAACACTCGCGAAATCGCGGACTCGCGAACACTCGCAAAATCTCGGACTCGCGAACACTCGCGAAATCGCGGACTCGCGAACACCCGCGAAATCGCGGACTCACGAAATCGCTGACTCACGAAATCGCGGATTCGCGAAAACTCCCGAAATCGCGGACTCGCGAACACCCGCGAAATCGCGGACTGGCGAAATTGCGGACTCGCGAACACTGTCAAAATCGCGGACTCGCGAACACTCCCGAAATCGCGGACTCGCGAACACTCGCGAAATCGCGGACTCGCGAACACTCGCGAAATCGCGGACTCGCGAAAACTCGCGAAATCGCGGACTCGCGAAATCGCGGACTCGCGAACACTCCCGAAATGGCGGACTCGCGAACACTCGCGATATCGCGGACTCGCGAACACTCCCGAAATCGCGAAATCGCGAACACCCGCGAAATCGTGGACTCGCGAACACTCGCGAAATCGCGGACTCGCGAACACTCCCGAAATCACAGACTCGCGAACACCCGCGAAATCGCGGACTCGCGAACACCCGCGAAATCGCGGACTCGCGAACTCTCGCGAAGTCGCGGACTCGCAAAATCGCGGACTCGCGAAATCTCGCGAAATAGCGGACTCGCGAACACTCGCGAAATCGCGGACTGGCGAAAAATCCCGAAATCGCGAAATCGCGAACACCCGCGAAATCGCGGACTCGCGAACACTCGCGAAATCGTGGACTCGCGAACACTCGCGAAATTGCGGACTCGCGAACAATCCCGAAATCGCGAAATCGCGAACACCCACGAAATCGCGGACTCGCGAACACTCCCGAAATCACAGACTCGCGAACACCCGCGAAATCGCGTACTCGCGAACACTCCCGAAATCGCGGACTCGCGAAATCGCGGACTGGCGAACACTCCCGAAATCGCGGACTCGCGAACACCCGCGAAATAGCGGACTCGCGAACACTCGCAAAATAGCGGACTCGCGAACACTCGCGAAATCGCGGACTGGCGAACAATCCCGAAATCGCGGACTCGCAAACACTCGCGAAATCGCGGACTGGCGAAATCGCGGACTCGCGAACACTCGCAAAATCGCGGACTCGCGAACACTCGCGAAATCGCGGACTGGCGAACACCCGCGAAATCGCGGACTCGCGAACACCCGCGAAATCGCGGACTCGCGAAATCGCGGACTCGCGAACACTCGCGAAATCGCGGACTCGCGAACACTCGCGAAATCGCGGACTGGCGAACAATCCCGAAATCGCGGACTCGCAAACACTCGCGAAATCGCGGACTGGCGAAATCGCGGACTCGCGAACACTCGCAAAATCGCGGACTCGCGAACACTCGCGAAATCGCGGACTGGCGAACACTCGCGAAATCACGGACTCGCGAACACTCCCGAAATTTGAGGACTCGCGAACACCCGCGAAATCGCGGACTCGCGAACACCCGCGAAATCGCGGACTCGCGAACACTCGCGAAATCGCGGACTCGCGAACACTCGCGAAATCGCGGACTCGCGAAATCGCGGACTCGCAAACACTCCCGAAATCGCGAACTCGCGAACACTCCCGAAATCGCGGACTCGCGAAATCGCGGACTCGCGAACACTCGCAAAATCGCGGACTCGCGAACACTCGCGAAATCGCGGAGTCGCGAACACTCGCGAAATCGCGGAGTCGCGAACACTCCCGAAATCGCGGACTCGCGAACACCCGCGAAATCGCGGACTCGCGAACACTCGCGAAATCGCGGACTCGCGAACACTCGCAAAATCTCGGACTCGCGAACACTCGCGAAATCGCGGACTCGCGAACACCCGCGAAATCGCGGACTCACGAAATCGCTGACTCACGAAATCGCGGATTCGCGAAAACTCCCGAAATCGCGGACTCGCGAACACCCGCGAAATCGCGGACTCGCGAAATCGCGGACTCGCGAACACTGGCAAAATCGCGGACTCGCGAACACTCCCGAAATCGCGGACTCGCGAACACTCGCGAAATCGCGGACTCGCGAACACTCGCGAAATCGCGGACTCGCGAAAACTCGCGAAATCGCGGACTCGCGAAATCGCGGACTCGCGAACACTCCCGAAATGGCGGACTCGCGAACACTCGCGATATCGCGGACTCGCGAACACTCCCGAAATCGCGAAATCGCGAACACCCGCGAAATCGTGGACTCGCGAACACTCGCGAAATCGCGGACTCGCGAATACTCCCGAAATCACAGACTCGCGAACACCCGCGAAATCGCGGACTCGCGAACACCCGCGAAATCGCGGACTCGCGAACTCTCGCGAAATCGCGGACTCGCAAAATCGCGGACTCGCGAAATCGCGGACTCGCGAATACTCCCGAAATCACAGACTCGCGAACACCCGCGAAATCGCGGACTCGCGAACACCCGCGAAATCGCGGACTCGCGAACTCTCGCGAAATCGCGGACTCGCAAAATCGCGGACTCGCGAAATCTCGCGAAATAGCGGACTCGCGAACACTCGCGAAATCGCGGACTGGCGAAAAATCCCGAAATCGCGAAATCGCGAACACCCGCGAAATCGCGGACTCGCGAACACTCGCGAAATCGTGGACTCGCGAACACTCGCGAAATTGCGGACTCGCGAACACTCGCGAAATTGCGGACTGGCGAACAATCCCGAAATCGCGAAATCGCGAACACCCACGAAATCGCGGACTCGCGAACACTCGCGAAATCGCGGACTCGCGAACACTCCCGAAATCACAGACTCGCGAACACCCGCGAAATCGCGTACTCGCGAACACTCCCGAAATCGCGGACTCGCGAAATCGCGGACTGGCGAACACTCCCGAAATCGCGGACTCGCGAACACCCGCGAAATAGCGGACTCGCGAACACTCGCAAAATCGCGGACTCGCGAACACTCGCGAAATCGCGGACTGGCGAACAATCCCGAAATCGCGGACTCGCAAACACTCGCGAAATCGCGGACTGGCGAAATCGCGGACTCGCGAACACTCGCAAAATCGCGGACTCGCGAACACTCGCGAAATCGCGGACTGGCGAACACCCGCGAAATCGCGGACTCGCGAACACCCGCGAAATCGCGGACTCGCGAACACTCGCGAAATCGCGGACTCGCGAACACTCGCGAAATCGCGGACTGGCGAACAATCCCGAAATCGCGGACTCGCAAACACTCGCGAAATCGCGGACTGGCGAAATCGCGGACTCGCGAACACTCGCAAAATCGCGGCCTCGCGAACACTCGCGAAATCGCGGACTCGCAAACACTCGCGAAATCGCGGACTGGCGAAATCTCGCGAAATTGCGGACTCGCGAACACTCCCGAAATCGCGGACTCGCGAACACCCGCGAAATAGCGGACTCGCGAACACCCGCGAAATAGGGGACTCGCGAAATCGCGGACTCGCGAACACTCGCGAAATCGCGGACTCGCGAACACTCCCGAAATCGCGGACTCGCGAACACCCGCGAAATCGCGGACTCGCGAAATCGCGGACTCGCGAACACTCGCGAAATCGCGGACTCGCGAACACTCCCGAAATCGCGGACTCGCGAACACTCGCGAAATCGCGGACTCGCGAACACTCGCGAAATCGCGGACTCGTGAAATCGCGGACTCGCGAACACTCGCGAAATCGCGGACTCGCGAACACTCCCGAAATCGCGAAATCGCGAACACCCGCGAAATCGCGGACTCGCGAACACTCGCGAAATCGCGGACTCGCGAAATCGCGGACTCGCGAACACTCGCGAAATCGTGGACTCGCGAACACTCGCGAAATTGCGGACTCGCGAACACTCGCGAAATTGCGGACTGGCGAACAATCCCGAAATCGCGAAATCGCGAACACCCGCGAAATCGCGGACTCGCGAACACCCGCGAAATCGCGAACACCGGCGAAATCGCGGACTCGCGAAATCGCGGACTCGCGAACACTCGCGAAATCGCGGACTGGCGAACAATCCCGAAATCGCGGACTCGCAAACACTCGCGAAATCGCGGATTGGCGAAATCGCGGACTCGCGAACACGCGGACTCGCGAACACTGGCAAAATCGCGGACTCGCGAACACTCCCGAAATCGCGGACTCGCGAACACTCGCGAAATCGCGGACTCGCGAACACTCGCGAAATCGCGGACTCGCGAACACTCCCGAAATCGCGGACTCGCGAACACCCGCGAAATCGCGGACTCGCGAAATCGCGGACTCGCGAACACTCGCGAAATCGCGGACTCGCGAACACTCCCGAAATCGCGGACTCGCAAACACTCGCGAAATCGCGGACTGGCGAAATCGCGGACTCGCGAACACGCGGACTCGCGAACACTCCCGAAATCGCGGACTCGCGAACACCCGCTAAATCGCGGACTCGCGAAATCGCGGACTCGCGAACACTCCCGAAATCGCGGACTCGCGAACACTCCCGAAATCGCGGACTCGCGAACACTCGCGAAATCGCGGACTCGCGAACACTCGCGAAATCGCGGACTCGCGAACACTCCCGAAATCGCGGACTCGCGAACACTCGCGAAATCGCGGACTCGCGAACACTCCCGAAATCGCGGACTCGCGAACACTCGCGAAATCGCGGACTCGCGAACACTCGCGAAATCGCGGACTCGCGAAATCGCGGACTCGCGAACACTCGCGAAATCGCGGACTCGCGAACACTCCCGAAATCGCGAAATCGCGAACACCCGCGAAATCGCGGACTCGCGAACACTCGCGAAATCGCGGACTCGCGAAATCGCGGACTCGCGAACACTCGCGAAATCGTGGACTCGCGAACACTCGCGAAATTGCGGACTCGCGAACACTCGCGAAATTGCGGACTGGCGAACAATCCCGAAATCGCGAAATCGCGAACACCCGCGAAATCGCGGACTCGCGAACACCCGCGAAATCGCGAAAACCCGCGAAATCGCGGACTCGCGAAATCGCGGACTCGCGAACACTCGCGAAATCGCGGACTGGCGAACAATCCCGAAATCGCGGACTCGCAAACACTCGCGAAATCGCGGACTGGCGAAATCGCGGACTCGCGAACACTCGCGAAATCGCGGACTCGCGAACACTCCCGAAATCGCGAAATCGCGAACACCCGCGAAATCGCGGACTCGCGAACACTCGCGAAATCGCGGACTCGCGAAATCGCGGACTCGCGAACACTCGCGAAATCGTGGACTCGCGAACACTCGCGAAATTGCGGACTCGCGAACACTCGCGAAATTGCGGACTGGCGAACAATCCCGAAATCGCGAAATCGCGAACACCCGCGAAATCGCGGACTCGCGAACACCCGCGAAATCGCGAACACCCGCGAAATCGCGGACTCGCGAAATCGCGGACTCGCGAACACTCGCGAAATCGCGGACTGGCGAACAATCCCGAAATCGCGGACTCGCAAACACTCGCGAAATCGCGGACTGGCGAAATCGCGGACTCGCGAACACGCGGACTCGCGAACACTGGCAAAATCGCGGACTCGCGAACACTGGCGAAATCGCGGACTCGCGAACACTCGCGAAATCGCGGACTCGCGAACACTCGCGAAATCGCGGACTCGCGAACACTCCCGAAATCGCGGACTCGCGAACACCCGCGAAATCGCGGACTCGCGAAATCGCGGACTCGCGAACACTCGCTAAATCGCGGACTCGCGAACACTCCCGAAATCGCGGACTCGCAAACACTCGCGAAATCGCGGACTGGCGAAATCGCGGACTCGCGAACACGCGGACTCGCGAACACTCCCGAAATCGCGGACTCGCGAACACCCGCTAAATCGCGGACTCGCGAAATCGCGGACTCGCGAACACTCCCGAAATCGCGGACTCGCGAACACTCCCGAAATCGCGGACTCGCGAACACTCGCGAAATCGCGGACTCGCGAACACTCGCGAAATCGCGGACTCGCGAACACTCCCGAAATCGCGGACTCGCGAACACTCGCGAAATCGCGGACTCGCGAACACTCCCGAAATCGCGGACTCGCGAACACTTGCGAAATCGCGGACTCGCGAACACTCGCGAAATCGCGGACTCGCGAAATCGCGGACTCGCGAACACTCGCGAAATCGCGGACTCGCGAACACTCCCGAAATCGCGAAATCGCGAACACCCGCGAAATCGCGGACTCGCGAACACTCGCGAAATCGCGGACTCGCGAAATCGCGGACTCGCGAACACTCGCGAAATCGTGGACTCGCGAACACTCGCGAAATTGCGGACTCGCGAACACTCGCGAAATTGCGGACTGGCGAACAATCCCGAAATCGCGAAATCGCGAACACCCGCGAAATCGCGGACTCGCGAACACCCGCGAAATCGCGAAAACCCGCGAAATCGCGGACTCGCGAAATCGCGGACTCGCGAACACTCGCGAAATCGCGGACTGGCGAACAATCCCGAAATCGCGGACTCGCAAACACTCGCGAAATCGCGGACTGGCGAAATCGCGGACTCGCGAACACTCCCGAAATCGCGGACTCGCGAACACTCCCGAAATCGCGGACTCGCGAACACTCCCGAAATCGCGGACTCGCGAACACTCGCAAAATCGCGGACTCGCGAACACTCGCGAAATCGCGGACTGGCGAACAATCCCGAAATCGCGAAATCGCGAACACCCGCGAAATCGCGGACTCGCGAACACTCGCGAAATCGCGGACTCGCGAACACTCCCGAAATCGCAGACTCGCGAACACCCGCGAAATCGCGGACTCGCGAAATCGCGGACTCGCGAACACTGGCAAAATCGCGGACTCGCGAACACTCCCGAAATCGCGGACTCGCGAACACTCGCGGAATCGCGGACTCGCGAACACTCGCGAAATCGCGGACTCGCGAACACTCCCGAAATCGCGGACTCGCGAACACCCGCGAAATCGCGGACTCGCGAAATCGCGGACTCGCGAACACTCGCGAAATCGCGGACTCGCGAACACTCCCGAAATCGCGGACTCGCGAACACTCGCGAAATCGCGGACTCGCGAACACTCGCGAAATCGCGGACTCGCGAAATCGCGGACTCGCGAACACTCGCGAAATCGCGGACTCGCGAACACTCCCGAAATCGCGAAATCGCGAACACCCGCGAAATCGCGGACTCGCGAACACTCGCGAAATCGCGGACTCGCGAAATCGCGGACTCGCGAACACTCGCGAAATCGTGGACTCGCGAACACTCGCGAAATTGCGGACTCGCGAACACTCCCGAAATCGCGGACTCGCGAACACCCGCGAAATCGCGGACTCGCGAAATCGCGGACTCGCGAACACTCGCGAAATCGCGGACTCGCGAACACTCCCGAAATCGCGGACTCGCAAACACTCGCGAAATCGCGGACTGGCGAAATCGCGGACTCGCGAACACGCGGACTCGCGAACACTCCCGAAATCGCGGACTCGCGAACACCCGCTAAATCGCGGACTCGCGAAATCGCGGACTCGCGAACACTCCCGAAATCGCGGACTCGCGAACACTCCCGAAATCGCGGACTCGCGAACACTCTCAAAATCGCGGACTCGCGAACACTCGCGAAATCGCGGACTGGCGAACAATCCCGAAATCGCGAAATCGCGAACACCCGCGAAATCGCGGACTCGCGAACACTCGCGAAATCGCGGACTCGCGAACACTCCCGAAATCGCAGACTCGCGAACACCCGCGAAATCGCGGACTCGCGAAATCGCGGACTCGCGAACACTGGCAAAATCGCGGACTCGCGAAAACTCCCGAAATCGCGGACTCGCGAACACTCGCGGAATCGCGGACTCGCGAACACTCGCGAAATCGCGGACTCGCGAACACTCCCGAAATCGCGGACTCGCGAACACCCGCGAAATCGCGGACTCGCGAAATCGCGGACTCGCGAACACTCGCGAAATCGCGGACTCGCGAACACTCCCGAAATCGCGGACTCGCGAACACTCGCGAAATCGCGGACTCGCGAACACTCCCGAAATCGCGAAATCGCGAACACCCGCGAAATCGCGGATTCGCGAACACTCGCGAAATCGCGGACTCGCGAAATCGCGGACTCGCGAAATCGCGGACTCGCGAACACTCGCGAAATCGTGGACTCGCGAACACTCGCGAAATTGCGGACTCGCGAACACTCGCGAAATTGCGGACTGGCGAACAATCCCGAAATCGCGAAATCGCGAACACCCGCGAAATCGCGGACTCGCGAACACCCGCGAAATCGCGAACACCCGCGAAATCGCGGACTCGCGAAATCGCGGACTCGCGAACACTCGCGAAATCGCGGACTGGCGAACAATCCCGAAATCGCGGACTCGCAAACACTCGCGAAATCGCGGACTGGCGAAATCGCGGACTCGCGAACACGCGGACTCGCGAACACTGGCAAAATCGCGGACTCGCGAACACTCCCGAAATCGCGGACTCGCGAACACTCGCGAAATCGCGGACTCGCGAACACTCGCGAAATCGCGGACTCGCGAACACTCCCGAAATCGCGGGCTCGCGAACACCCGCGAAATCGCGGACTCGCGAAATCGCGGACTCGCGAACACTCGCGAAATCGCGGACTCGCGAACACTCCCGAAATCGCGGACTCGCGAACACTCGCGAAATCGCGGACTCGCGAACACTCGCGAAATCGCGGACTCGCGAAATCGCGGACTCGCGAACACTCGCGAAATCGCGGACTCGCGAACACTCCCGAAATCGCGAAATCGCGAACACCCGCGAAATCGCGGACTCGCGAACACTCGCGAAATCGCGGACTCGCGAAATCGCGGACTCGCGAACACTCGCGAAATCGTGGACTCGCGAACACTCGCGAAATTGCGGACTCGCGAACACTCGCGAAATTGCGGACTGGCGAACAATCCCGAAATCGCGAAATCGCGAACACCCGCGAAATCGCGGACTCGCGAACACCCGCGAAATCGCGAAAACCCGCGAAATCGCGGACTCGCGAAATCGCGGACTCGAGAACACTCGCGAAATCGCGGACTGGCGAACAATCCCGAAATCGCGGACTCGCAAACACTCGCGAAATCGCGGACTGGCGAAATCGCGGACTCGCGAACACTCGCAAAATCGCGGACTCGCGAACACTCGCGAAATCGCGGACTGGCGAACACTCGCGAAATCGCGGACTCGCGAACACTCCCGAAATTGCGGACTCGCGAACACCCGCGAAATCGCGGACTCGCGAACACCCGCGAAATCGCGGACTCGCGAACACTCGCGAAATCGCGGACTCGCGAACACTCGCGAAATCGCGGACTCGCGAAATCGCGGACTCGCAAACACTCCCGAAATCGCGAACTCGCGAACACTCCCGAAATCGCGGACTCGCGAAATCGCGGACTCGCGAACACTCGCAAAATCGCGGACTCGCGAAATCGCGGACTCGCGAACACTCGCAAAATCGCGGACTCGCGAACACTCGCTAAATCGCGGAGTCGCGAACACTCGCGAAATCGCGGAGTCGCGAACACTCCCGAAATCGCGGACTCGCGAACACCCGCGAAATCGCGGACTCGCGAACACTCGCGAAATCGCGGACTCGCGAACACTCGCGAAATCGCGGAATGGCGAACAATCCCGAAATCGCGGACTCGCAAACACTCGCGAAATCGCGGACTCGCGAACACTCGCAAAATCGCGGATTCGCGAACACTCGCGAAATCGCGGACTGGCGAACAATCCCGAAATCGCGGACTCGCAAACACTCGCGAAATCGCGGACTGGCGAAATCGCGGACTCGCGAACACTCGCAAAATCGCGGACTCGCGAACACTCGCAAAATCGCGGACTGGCGAACACTCGCGAAATCGCGGACTGGCGAACAATCCCGAAATCGCGGACTCGCAAACACTCGCGAAATCGCGGACTGGCGAAATCGCGGACTCGCGAACACTCGCAAAATCGCGGACTCGCGAACACTCGCGAAATCGCGGACTCGCGAACACTCGCGAAATCGCGGACTCGCGAACACTCCCGAAATTGCGGACTCGCGAACACCCGCGAAATCGCGGACTCGCGAACACCCGCGAAATCGCGGACTCGCGAACCCTCGCGAAATCGCGGACTCGCGAACACTCGCGAAATCGCGGACTCGCGAAATCGCGGACTCGCAAACACTCCCGAAATCGCGAACTCGCGAACACTCCCGAAATCGCGGACTCGCGAACACTCGCGAAATCGCGGACTCGCGAACACTCCCGAAATTGCGGACTCGCGAACACCCGCGAAATCGCGGACTCGCGAACACCCGCGAAATCGCGGACTCGCGAACACTCGCGAAATCGCGGACTCGCGAACACTCGCGAAATCGCGGACTCGCGAAATCGCGGACTCGCAAACACTCCCGAAATCGCGAACTCGCGAACACTCCCGAAATCGCGGACTCGCGAAATCGCGGACTCGCGAACACTCGCAAAATCGCGGACTCGCGAACACTCGCGAAATCGCGGACTGGCGAACACTCGCGAAATCGCGGACTCGCGAACACCCGCGAAATCGCGGACTCACGAACACTCGCGAAATCGCGGACTCGCGAACACTCCCGAAATCGCGGACTCGCGAAATCGCGGACTCGCGAAAACTCGCAAAATCGCGGACTCGCGAACACTCGCGAAATCGCGGAGTCGCGAACACTCGCGAAATAGCGGACTCGCGAACACTCGCGATATCGCGGACTCGCGAACACTCCCGAAATCGCAAAATCGCGGACTCGCAAAATCGCGGACTCGCGAACACTCGCGAAATAGCGGACTCGCGAACACTCGCGATATCGCGGACTCGCGAACACTCCCGAAATCGCGAAATCGCGAACACCCGCGAAATCGCGGACTCGCGAACACTTGCGAAATCGCGGACTCGCGAACACTCGCGAAATCGCGGACTCGCGAACACTCCCGAAATCACAGACTCGCGAACACCCGCGAAATCGCGGACTCGCGAACACCCGCGAAATCGCGGACTCACGAACACTCGCGAAATCGCGGACTCGCGAACACTCCCGAAATCGCGGACTCGCGAAATCGCGGACTCGCGAAAACTCGCAAAATCGCGGACTCGCGAACACTCGCGAAATCGCGGAGTCGCGAACACTCGCGAAATCGCGGAGTCGCGAACACTCCCGAAATCGCGGACTCGCGAACACTCGCGAAATCGCGGACTCGCGAACACTCCCGAAATCGCGGACTCGCGAACACCCGCGAAATCGCGGACTCGAGAACACCCGCGAAATCGCGGACTCGCGAAATCGCGGACTCGCGAACACTCGCGAAATCGCGGACTCGGGAACACCCGCGAAATCGCGGACTCGCGAACACTCGCGAAATCGCGGGCTCGCGAACACTCGCGAAATCGCGGACTCGCGAACACTCGCAAAATCGCGGACTCGCGAACACCCGCGAAATCGCGGACTCGCGAAAACCCGCGAAATCGCGGACTCACGAAATCGCTGACTCACGAAATCGCGGATTCGCGAAAACTCCCGAAATCGCGGACTCGCGAACACCCGCGAAATCGCGGACTCGCGAAATCGCGGACTCGCGAACACTGGCAAAATCGCGCACTCGCGAACACTCCCGAAATCGCGGACTCGCGAACACTCGCGAAATCGCGGACTCGCGAACACTCGCGAAATCGCGGACTCGCGAAATCGCGGACTCGCGAACACTCCCGAAATGGCGGACTCGCGAACACTCGCGATATCGCGGACTCGCGAACACTCCCGAAATCGCGGACTCGCGAAATCGCGGACTCGCGAACACTCGCAAAATCGCGGACTCGCGAACACTCGCGAAATCGCGGACTGGCGAACACTCGCGAAATCGCGGACTCGCGAACACTCCCGAAATCGCGGACTCGCGAACACCCGCGAGACTCGCAAAATCGCGGACTCGCAAAATCGCGGACTCGCGAACACTCGCGAAATCGCGGACTCGCGAACACTCGCGATATCGCGGACTCGCGAACACTCCCGAAATCGCGAAATCGCGAACACCCGCGAAATCGCGGACTCGCGAACACTCGCGAAATCGCGGACTCGCGAACACTCGCGAAAACGCGGACTCGCGAACACTCCCGAAATCACAGACTCGCGAACACCCGCGAAATCGCGGACTCGCGAACACCCGCGAAATCGCGGACTCACGAACACTCGCGAAATCGCGGACTCGCGAACACTCCCGAAATCGCGGACTCGCGAAATCGCGGACTCGCGAACACTCGCAAAATCGCGGACTCGCGAACACTCGCGAAATCGCGGAGTCGCGAACACTCGCGAAATCGCGGAGTCGCGAACACTCCCGAAATCGCGGACTCGCGAACACTCGCGAAATCGCGGACTCGCGAACACTCCCGAAATCGCGGACTCGCGAACACCCGCGAAATCGCGGACTCGAGAACACCCGCGAAATCGCGGACTCGCGAAATCGCGGACTCGCGAACACTCGCGGACTCGCGAACACTCGCGAAATCGCGGACTCGGGAACACTCGCGAAATCGCGGGCTCGCGAACACTCGCGAAATCGCGGACTCGCGAAATCGCGGACTCGCGAACACTCGCAAAATCGCGGACTCGCGAACACCCGCGAAATCGCGGACTCGCGAACACCCGCGAAATCGCGGACTCACGAAATCGCTGACTCACGAAATCGCGGATTCGCGAAAACTCCCGAAATCGCGGACTCGCGAACACCCGCGAAATCGCGGACTCGCGAAATCGCGGACTCGCGAACACTGGCAAAATCGCGCACTCGCGAACACTCCCGAAATCGCGGACTCGCGAACACTCGCGAAATCGCGGACTCGCGAACACTCGCGAAATCGCGGACTCGCGAAAACTCGCGAAATCGCGGACTCGCGAAATCGCGGACTCGCGAACACTCCCGAAATGGCGGACTCGCGAACACTCGCGATATCGCGGACTCGCGAACACTCCCGAAATCGCGAAATCGCGAACACCCGCGAAATCGCGGACTCGCGAACACTCGCGAAATCGCGGACTCGCGAACACTCCCGAAATCACAGACTCGCGAACACCCGCGAAATCGCGGACTCGCGAACACCCGCGAAATCGCGGACTCGCGAACTCTCGCGAAATCGCGGACTCGCAAAATCGCGGACTCGCGAAATCTCGCGAAATCGCGGACTCGCGAACACTCGCGAAATCGCGGACTGGCGAAAAATCCCGAAATCGCGAAATCGCGAACACCCGCGAAATCGCGGACTCGCGAACACTCGCGAAATCGCGGACTCGCGAACACTCCCGAAATTGCGGACTCGCGAACACCCGCGAAATCGCGGACTCGCGAACACCCGCGAAATCGCGGACTCGCGAACACTCGCGAAATCGCGGACTCGCGAACACTCGCGAAATCGCGGACTCGCGAAATCGCGGACTCGCAAACACTCCCGAAATCGCGAACTCGCGAACACTCCCGAAATCGCGGACTCGCGAACACTCGCGAAATCGCGGACTCGCGAACACTCCCGAAATTGCGGACTCGCGAACACCCGCGAAATCGCGGACTCGCGAACACCCGCGAAATCGCGGACTCGCGGACACTCGCGAAATCGCGGACTCGCGAACACTCGCGAAATCGCGGACTCGCGAAATCGCGGACTCGCAAACACTCCCGAAATCGCGAACTCGCGAACACTCCCGAAATCGCGGACTCGCGAAATCGCGGACTCGCGAACACTCGCAAAATCGCGGACTCGCGAACACTCGCGAAATCGCGGACTGGCGAACACTCGCGAAATCGCGGACTCGCGAACACCCGCGAAATCGCGGACTCACGAACACTCGCGAAATCGCGGACTCGCGAACACTCCCGAAATCGCGGACTCGCGAAATCGCGGACTCGCGAAAACTCGCAAAATCGCGGATTCGCGAACACTCGCGAAATCGCGGAGTCGCGAACACTCGCGAAATAGCGGACTCGCGAACACTCGCGATATCGCGGACTCGCGAACACTCCCGAAATCGCAAAATCGCGGACTCGCAAAATCGCGGACTCGCGAACACTCGCGAAATAGCGGACTCGCGAACACTCGCGATATCGCGGACTCGCGAACACTCCCGAAATCGCGAAATCGCGAACACCCGCGAAATCGCGGACTCGCGAACACTTGCGAAATCGCGGACTCGCGAACACTCGCGAAATCGCGGACTCGCGAACACTCCCGAAATCACAGACTCGCGAACACCCGCGAAATCGCGGACTCGCGAACACCCGCGAAATCGCGGACTCACGAACACTCGCGAAATCGCGGACTCGCGAACACTCCCGAAATCGCGGACTCGCGAAATCGCGGACTCGCGAAAACTCGCAAAATCGCGGACTCGCGAACACTCGCGAAATCGCGGAGTCGCGAACACTCGCGAAATCGCGGAGTCGCGAACACTCCCGAAATCGCGGACTCGCGAACACTCGCGAAATCGCGGACTCGCGAACACTCCCGAAATCGCGGACTCGCGAACACCCGCGAAATCGCGGACTCGAGAACACCCGCGAAATCGCGGACTCGCGAAATCGCGGACTCGCGAACACTCGCGAAATCGCGGACTCGGGAACACCCGCGAAATCGCGGACTCGCGAACACTCGCGAAATCGCGGGCTCGCGAACACTCGCGAAATCGCGGACTCGCGAACACTCGCAAAATCGCGGACTCGCGAACACCCGCGAAATCGCGGACTCGCGAAAACCCGCGAAATCGCGGACTCACGAAATCGCTGACTCACGAAATCGCGGATTCGCGAAAACTCCCGAAATCGCGGACTCGCGAACACCCGCGAAATCGCGGACTCGCGAAATCGCGGACTCGCGAACACTGGCAAAATCGCGCACTCGCGAACACTCCCGAAATCGCGGACTCGCGAACACTCGCGAAATCGCGGACTCGCGAACACTCGCGAAATCGCGGACTCGCGAAATCGCGGACTCGCGAACACTCCCGAAATGGCGGACTCGCGAACACTCGCGATATCGCGGACTCGCGAACACTCCCGAAATCGCGGACTCGCGAAATCGCGGACTCGCGAACACTCGCAAAATCGCGGACTCGCGAACACTCGCGAAATCGCGGACTGGCGAACACTCGCGAAATCGCGGACTCGCGAACACTCCCGAAATCGCGGACTCGCGAACACCCGCGAGACTCGCAAAATCGCGGACTCGCAAAATCGCGGACTCGCGAACACTCGCGAAATCGCGGACTCGCGAACACTCGCGATATCGCGGACTCGCGAACACTCCCGAAATCGCGAAATCGCGAACACCCGCGAAATCGCGGACTCGCGAACACTCGCGAAATCGCGGACTCGCGAACACTCGCGAAAACGCGGACTCGCGAACACTCCCGAAATCACAGACTCGCGAACACCCGCGAAATCGCGGACTCGCGAACACCCGCGAAATCGCGGACTCACGAACACTCGCGAAATCGCGGACTCGCGAACACTCCCGAAATCGCGGACTCGCGAAATCGCGGACTCGCGAACACTCGCAAAATCGCGGACTCGCGAACACTCGCGAAATCGCGGAGTCGCGAACACTCGCGAAATCGCGGAGTCGCGAACACTCCCGAAATCGCGGACTCGCGAACACTCGCGAAATCGCGGACTCGCGAACACTCCCGAAATCGCGGACTCGCGAACACCCGCGAAATCGCGGACTCGAGAACACCCGCGAAATCGCGGACTCGCGAAATCGCGGACTCGCGAACACTCGCGGACTCGCGAACACTCGCGAAATCGCGGACTCGGGAACACTCGCGAAATCGCGGGCTCGCGAACACTCGCGAAATCGCGGACTCGCGAAATCGCGGACTCGCGAACACTCGCAAAATCGCGGACTCGCGAACACCCGCGAAATCGCGGACTCGCGAACACCCGCGAAATCGCGGACTCACGAAATCGCTGACTCACGAAATCGCGGATTCGCGAAAACTCCCGAAATCGCGGACTCGCGAACACCCGCGAAATCGCGGACTCGCGAAATCGCGGACTCGCGAACACTGGCAAAATCGCGCACTCGCGAACACTCCCGAAATCGCGGACTCGCGAACACTCGCGAAATCGCGGACTCGCGAACACTCGCGAAATCGCGGACTCGCGAAAACTCGCGAAATCGCGGACTCGCGAAATCGCGGACTCGCGAACACTCCCGAAATGGCGGACTCGCGAACACTCGCGATATCGCGGACTCGCGAACACTCCCGAAATCGCGAAATCGCGAACACCCGCGAAATCGCGGACTCGCGAACACTCGCGAAATCGCGGACTCGCGAACACTCCCGAAATCACAGACTCGCGAACACCCGCGAAATCGCGGACTCGCGAACACCCGCGAAATCGCGGACTCGCGAACTCTCGCGAAATCGCGGACTCGCAAAATCGCGGACTCGCGAAATCTCGCGAAATCGCGGACTCGCGAACACTCGCGAAATCGCGGACTGGCGAAAAATCCCGAAATCGCGAAATCGCGAACACCCGCGAAATCGCGGACTCGCGAACACTCGCGAAATCGCGGACTCGCGAACACTCCCGAAATTGCGGACTCGCGAACACCCGCGAAATCGCGGACTCGCGAACACCCGCGAAATCGCGGACTCGCGAACACTCGCGAAATCGCGGACTCGCGAACACTCGCGAAATCGCGGACTCGCGAAATCGCGGACTCGCAAACACTCCCGAAATCGCGAACTCGCGAACACTCCCGAAATCGCGGACTCGCGAACACTCGCGAAATCGCGGACTCGCGAACACTCCCGAAATTGCGGACTCGCGAACACCCGCGAAATCGCGGACTCGCGAACACCCGCGAAATCGCGGACTCGCGGACACTCGCGAAATCGCGGACTCGCGAACACTCGCGAAATCGCGGACTCGCGAAATCGCGGACTCGCAAACACTCCCGAAATCGCGAACTCGCGAACACTCCCGAAATCGCGGACTCGCGAAATCGCGGACTCGCGAACACTCGCAAAATCGCGGACTCGCGAACACTCGCGAAATCGCGGACTGGCGAACACTCGCGAAATCGCGGACTCGCGAACACCCGCGAAATCGCGGACTCACGAACACTCGCGAAATCGCGGACTCGCGAACACTCCCGAAATCGCGGACTCGCGAAATCGCGGACTCGCGAAAACTCGCAAAATCGCGGATTCGCGAACACTCGCGAAATCGCGGAGTCGCGAACACTCGCGAAATAGCGGACTCGCGAACACTCGCGATATCGCGGACTCGCGAACACTCCCGAAATCGCAAAATCGCGGACTCGCAAAATCGCGGACTCGCGAACACTCGCGAAATAGCGGACTCGCGAACACTCGCGATATCGCGGACTCGCGAACACTCCCGAAATCGCGAAATCGCGAACACCCGCGAAATCGCGGACTCGCGAAAACTTGCGAAATCGCGGACTCGCGAACACTCGCGAAATCGCGGACTCGCGAACACTCCCGAAATCACAGACTCGCGAACACCCGCGAAATCGCGGACTCGCGAACACCCGCGAAATCGCGGACTCACGAACACTCGCGAAATCGCGGACTCGCGAACACTCCCGAAATCGCGGACTCGCGAAATCGCGGACTCGCGAAAACTCGCAAAATCGCGGACTCGCGAACACTCGCGAAATCGCGGAGTCGCGAACACTCGCGAAATCGCGGAGTCGCGAACACTCCCGAAATCGCGGACTCGCGAACACTCGCGAAATCGCGGACTCGCGAACACTCCCGAAATCGCGGACTCGCGAACACCCGCGAAATCGCGGACTCGAGAACACCCGCGAAATCGCGGACTCGCGAAATCGCGGACTCGCGAACACTCGCGAAATCGCGGACTCGGGAACACCCGCGAAATCGCGGACTCGCGAACACTCGCGAAATCGCGGGCTCGCGAACACTCGCGAAATCGCGGACTCGCGAAATCGCGGACTCGCGAACACTCGCAAAATCGCGGACTCGCGAACACCCGCGAAATCGCGGACTCGCGAAAACCCGCGAAATCGCGGACTCACGAAATCGCTGACTCACGAAATCGCGGATTCGCGAAAACTCCCGAAATCGCGGACTCGCGAACACCCGCGAAATCGCGGACTCGCGAAATCGCGGACTCGCGAACACTGGCAAAATCGCGCACTCGCGAACACTCCCGAAATCGCGGACTCGCGAACACTCGCGAAATCGCGGACTCGCGAACACTCGCGAAATCGCGGACTCGCGAAATCGCGGACTCGCGAACACTCCCGAAATGGCGGACTCGCGAACACTCGCGATATCGCGGACTCGCGAACACTCCCGAAATCGCGGACTCGCGAAATCGCGGACTCGCGAACACTCGCAAAATCGCGGACTCGCGAACACTCGCGAAATCGCGGACTGGCGAACACTCGCGAAATCGCGGACTCGCGAACACTCCCGAAATCGCGGACTCGCGAACACCCGCGAGACTCGCAAAATCGCGGACTCGCAAAATCGCGGACTCGCGAACACTCGCGAAATCGCGGACTCGCGAACACTCGCGATATCGCGGACTCGCGAACACTCCCGAAATCGCGAAATCGCGAACACCCGCGAAATCGCGGACTCGCGAACACTCGCGAAATCGCGGACTCGCGAACACTCGCGAAATCGCGGACTCGCGAACACTCCCGAAATCACAGACTCGCGAACACCCGCGAAATCGCGGACTCGCGAACACCCGCGAAATCGCGGACTCACGAACACTCGCGAAATCGCGGACTCGCGAACACTCCCGAAATCGCGGACTCGCGAAATCGCGGACTCGCGAACACTCGCAAAATCGCGGACTCGCGAACACTCGCGAAATCGCGGAGTCGCGAACACTCGCGAAATCGCGGAGTCGCGAACACTCCCGAAATCGCGGACTCGCGAACACTCGCGAAATCGCGGACTCGCGAACACTCCCGAAATCGCGGACTCGCGAACACCCGCGAAATCGCGGACTCGAGAACACCCGCGAAATCGCGGACTCGCGAAATCGCGGACTCGCGAACACTCGCGGACTCGCGAACACTCGCGAAATCGCGGACTCGGGAACACTCGCGAAATCGCGGGCTCGCGAACACTCGCGAAATCGCGGACTCGCGAAATCGCGGACTCGCGAACACTCGCAAAATCGCGGACTCGCGAACACCCGCGAAATTGCGGACTCGCGAACACCCGCGAAATCGCGGACTCACGAAATCGCTGACTCACGAAATCGCGGATTCGCGAAAACTCCCGAAATCGCGGACTCGCGAACACCCGCGAAATCGCGGACTCGCGAAATCGCGGACTCGCGAACACTGGCAAAATCGCGCACTCGCGAACACTCCCGAAATCGCGGACTCGCGAACACTCGCGAAATCGTGGACTCGCGAACACTCGCGAAATTGCGGACTCGCGAACACTCGCGAAATTGCGGACTGGCGAACAATCCCGAAATCGCGAAATCGCGAACACCCACGAAATCGCGGACTCGCGAACACTCGCGAAATCGCGGACTCGCGAACACTCCCGAAATCACAGACTCGCGAACACTCGCGAAATCGCGGACTGGCGAACAATCCCGAAATCGCGAAATCGCGAACACCCGCGAAATCGCGGACTCGCGAATACTCGCGAAATCGCGGACTCGCGAACACTTCCGAAATCACAGACTCGCGAACACTCGCGAAATCGCGGACTGGCGAACAATCCCGAAATCGCGAAATCGCGAACACCCGCGAAATCGCGGACTCGCGAAATCGCGGACTCGCGAACACTCGCAAAATCGCGGACTCACCAACACTCGCGAAATCGCGGACTCGCGAACACTCGCGAAATCGCGGACTCGCGAACACTCCCGAAATCGCGGACTCGCGAACACCCGCGAAATCGCGGACTCGCGAACACCCGCGAAATCGCGGACTCGCGAAATCGCGGACTCGCGAACACTCGCGAAATCGCGGACTCGCGAACACTCCCGAAATCGCGGACTCGCGAACACTCGCGAAATCGCGGACTCGCGAACACTCCCGAAATCACAGACTCGCGAACACCCGCGAAATCGCGGACTCGCGAACACCCGCGATATCGCGGACTCGCGAACTCTCGCGAAATCGCGGACTCGCAAAATCGCGGACTCGCGAAATCTCGCGAAATCGCGGGCTCGCGAACACTCGCGAAATCGCGGACTGGCGAAAAATCCCGAAATCGCGAAATCGCGAACACCCGCGAAATCGCGGACTCGCGAACACTCGCGAAATCGTGGACTCGCGAACACTCGCGAAATTGCGGACTCGCGAACACTCGCGAAATTGCGGACTGGCGAACAATCCCGAAATCGCGAAATCGCGAACACCCACGAAATCGCGGACTCGCGAACACTCGCGAAATCGCGGACTCGCGAACACTCCCGAAATCACAGACTCGCGAACACCCGCGAAATCGCGGACTCGCGAACACTCCCGAAATCGCGGACTCGCGAAATCGCGGACTCGCGAACACTCGCAAAATCGCGGACTCGCGAACACTCGCGAAATCGCGGACTGGCGAACAATCCCGAAATCGCGAAATCGCGAACACCCGCGAAATCGCGGACTCGCGAATACTCGCGAAATCGCGGACTCGCGAACACTCCCGAAATCGCGGACTCGCGAACACTCGCGAAATCGTGGACTCGCGAACACTCGCGAAATTGTGGACTCGCGAACACTCGCGAAATTGCGGACTGGCGAACAATCCCGAAATCGCGAAATCGCGAACACCCGCGAAATCGCGGACTCGCGAACACCCGCGAAATCGCGGACTCGCGAAATCGCGGACTCGCGAACACTCGCGAAATCGTGGACTCGCGAACACTCGCGAAATTGCGGACTCGCGAACAATCGCGAAATTGCGGACTGGCGAACAATCCCGAAATCGCGAAATCGCGACCACCCGCGAAATCGCGGACTCGCGAACACCCGCGAAATCGCGAACACCCGCGAAATCGCGGACTCGCGAACACCCGCGAAATCGCGGACTCGCGAAATCGCGGACTGGCGAACAATCCCGAAATCGCGGACTCGCAAACACTCGCGAAATCGCGGACTGGCGAAATCGCGGACTCGCGAACACTCGCAAAATCGCGGACTCGCGAACACACGCGAAATCGCGGACTGGCGAACACTCGCGAAATCGCGGACTCGCGAACACTCCCGAAATTGCGGACTCGCGAACACCCGCGAAATCGCGGACTCGCGAACACCCGCAAAATCGCGGACTCGCGAAATCTCGCGAAATCGCGGACTCGCGAACACTCGCGAAATCGCGGACTGGCGAAAAATCCCGAAATCGCGAAATCGCGAACACCCGCGAAATCGCGGACTCGCGAACACTCGCGAAATCGTGGACTCGCGAACACTCGCGAAATTGCGGACTCGCGAACACTCGCGAAATTGCGGACTCGCGAACACTCGCGAAATCGTGGACTCGCGAACACTCGCGAAATTGCGGACTCGCGAACACTCGCGAAATTGCGGACTGGCGAACAATCCCGAAATCGCGAAATCGCGAACACCCACGAAATCGCGGACTCGCGAACACTCGCGAAATCGCGGACTCGCGAACACTCCCGAAATCACAGACTCGCGAACACCCGCGAAATCGCGGACTCGCGAACACTCCCGAAATCGCGGACTCGCGAAATCGCGGACTCGCGAACACTCGCAAAATCGCGGACTCGCGAACACTCGCGAAATCGCGGACTGGCGAACAATCCCGAAATCGCGAAATCGCGAACACCCGCGAAATCGCGGACTCGCGAATACTCGCGAAATCGCGGACTCGCGAACACTTCCGAAATCGCGGACTCGCGAACACTCGCGAAATCGTGGACTCGCGAACACTCGCGAAATTGCGGACTCGCGAACACTCGCGAAATTGCGGACTGGCGAACAATCCCGAAATCGCGAAATCGCGAACACCCACGAAATCGCGGACTCGCGAACACCCGCGAAATCGCGGACTCGCGAAATCGCGGACTCGCGAACACTCGCGAACACCCGCGAAATCGCGGACTCGCGAAATCGCGGACTCGCGAACACTCGCAAAATCGCGGACTCACCAACACTCGCGAAATCGCGGACTCGCGAACACTCGCGAAATCGCGGACTCGCGAACACTCCCGAAATCGCGGACTCGCGAACACCCGCGAAATCGCGGACTCGCGAACACCCGCGAAATCGCGGACTCGCGAAATCGCGGACTCGCGAACACTCGCGAAATCGCGGACTCGCGAACACTCCCGAAATCGCGGACTCGCGAACACTCGCGAAATCGCGGACTCGCGAACACTCCCGAAATCACAGACTCGCGAACACCCGCGAAATCGCGGACTCGCGAACACCCGCGAAATCGCGGACTCGCGAACTCTCGCGAAATCGCGGACTCGCAAAATCGCGGACTCGCGAAATCTCGCGAAATCGCGGACTCGCGAACACTCGCGAAATCGCGGACTGGCGAAAAATCCCGAAATCGCGAAATCGCGAACACCCGCGAAATCGCGGACTCGCGAACACTCGCGAAATCGTGGACTCGCGAACACTCGCGAAATTGCGGACTCGCGAACACTCGCGAAATTGCGGACTGGCGAACAATCCCGAAATCGCGAAATCGCGAACACCCACGAAATCGCGGACTCGCGAACACTCGCGAAATCGCGGACTCGCGAACACTCCCGAAATCACAGACTCGCGAACACCCGCGAAATCGCGGACTCGCGAACACTCCCGAAATCGCGGACTCGCGAAATCGCGGACTCGCGAACACTCGCAAAATCGCGGACTCGCGAACACTCGCGAAATCGCGGACTGGCGAACAATCCCGAAATCGCGAAATCGCGAACACCCGCGAAATCGCGGACTCGCGAATACTCGCGAAATCGCGGACTCGCGAACACTCCCGAAATCGCGGACTCGCGAACACTCGCGAAATCGTGGACTCGCGAACACTCGCGAAATTGCGGACTCGCGAACACTCGCGAAATTGCGGACTGGCGAACAATCCCGAAATCGCGAAATCGCGAACACCCACGAAATCGCGGACTCGCGAACACCCGCGAAATCGCGGACTCGCGAAATCGCGGACTCGCGAACACTCGCGAACACCCGCGAAATCGCGGACTCGCGAAATCGCGGACTCGCGAACACTCGCAAAATCGCGGACTCACCAACACTCGCGAAATCGCGGACTCGCGAACACTCGCGAAATCGCGGACTCGCGAACACTCCCGAAATCGCGGACTCGCGAACACCCGCGAAATCGCGGACTCGCGAACACCCGCGAAATCGCGGACTCGCGAAATCGCGGACTCGCGAACACTCGCGAAATCGCGGACTCGCGAACACTCGCGAAATCGCGGACTCGCGAACACTCGCGAAATCGCGGACTCGCGAACACTCGCGAAATCGCGGACTCGCGAAATCGCGAACACTCGCGAAATCGCGGACTCGCGAACACTCGCGAAATCGCGGACTCGCGAACACTCCCGAAATCGCGGACTCGCGAACACCCGCGAAATCGCGGACTCGCGAACACTCGCGAAATCGCGGACTCGCGAAATCGCGGACTCGCGAACACTCGCGAAATCGCGGACTGGCGAACAATCCCGAAATCGCGGACTCGCGAACACTCGCAAAATCGCGGACTCGCGAACACTCGCGAAATCGCGGACTGGCGAACAATCCCGAAATCGCGAACACCCGCGAAATCGCGGACTCGCGAAAACTCGCGAAATCGCGGACTCGCGAACACTCCCGAAATCGCGGACTCGCGAACACTCGCGAAATCGTGGACTCGCGAACACTCGCGAAATTGCGGACTCGCGAACACTCGCGAAATTGCGGACTGGCGAACAATCCCGAAATCGCGAAATCGCGAACACCCACGAAATCGCGGACTCGCGAACACCCGCGAAATCGCGGACTCGGGAACACTCGCGAAATCGCGGACTCGCGAACACTCGCGAAATCGCGGACTGGCGAACAATCCCGAAATCGCGAAATCGCGAACACCCACGAAATCGCGGACTCGCGAACACCCGCGAAATCGCGGACTCGGGAACACCCGCGAAATCGCGGACTCGCGAACACTCGCGAAATCGCGGGCTCGCGAACACTCGCGAAATCGCGGACTCGCGAACACTCGCAAAATCGCGGACTCGCGAACACCCGGGAAATCGCGGACTCGCGAACACCCGCGAAATCGCGGACTCGCGAAATCGCGGACTCGCGAACACTGGCAAAATCGCGGACTCGCGAACACTCCCGAAATCGCGGACTCGCGAACACTCGCGAAATCGCGGACTCGCGAACACTCGCGAAATCGCGGACTCGCGAACACTCCCGAAATGGCGGACTCGCGAACACTCGCGATATCGCGGACTCGCGAACACTCCCGAAATCGCGAAATCGCGAACACCCGCGAAATCGTGGACTCGCGAACACTCGCGAAATCGCGGACTCGCGAACACTCCCGAAATCACAGACTCGCGAACACCCGCGAAATCGCGGACTCGCGAACACCCGCGAAATCGCGGACTCGCGAACTCTCGCGAAATCGCGGACTCGCAAAATCGCGGACTCGCGAACACTCGCGAAATCGCGGACTCGCGAACACTCGCGAAATCGCGGACTCGCGAAAACTCGCGAAATCGCGGACTCGCGAAATCGCGGACTCGCGAACACTCCCGAAATGGCGGACTCGCGAACACTCGCGATATCGCGGACTCGCGAACACTCCCGAAATCGCGAAATCGCGAACACCCGCGAAATCGTGGACTCGCGAACACTCGCGAAATCGCGGACTCGCGAACACTGCCGAAATCACAGACTCGCGAACACCCGCGAAATCGCGGACTCGCGAACACCCGCGAAATCGCGGACTCGCGAACTCTCGCGAAATCGCGGACTCGCAAAATCGCGGACTCGCGAAATCTCGCGAAATAGCGGACTCGCGAACACTCGCGAAATCGCGGACTGGCGAAAAATCCCGAAATCGCGAAATCGCGAACACCCGCGAAATCGCGGACTCGCGAACACTCGCGAAATCGTGGACTCGCGAACACTCGCGAAATTGCGGACTCGCGAACAATCCCGAAATCGCGAAATCGCGAACACCCACGAAATCGCGGACTGGCGAACAATCCCGAAATCGCGGACTCGCAAACACTCGCGAAATCGCGGACTGGCGAAATCGCGGACTCGCGAACACTCGCAAAATCGCGGACTCGCGAACACTCGCGAAATCGCGGACTGGCGAACACCCGCGAAATCGCGGACTCGCGAACACCCGCGAAATCGCGGACTCGCGAAATCGCGGACTCGCGAACACTCGCGAAATCGCGGACTCGCGAACAATCCCGAAATCGCGGACTCGCAAACACTCGCGAAATCGCGGACTGGCGAAATCGCGGACTCGCGAACACTCGCAAAATCGCGGACTCGCGAACACTCGCAAAATCGCGGACTCGCGAACACTCGCGAAATCGCGGACTGGCGAACACTCGCGAAATCGCGGACTCGCGAACACTCGCGAAATCGCGGACTCGCGAACACTCGCGAAATCGCGGACTCGCGAAATCGCGGACTCGCAAACACTCCCGAAATCGCGAACTCGCGAACACTCCCGAAATCGCGGACTCGCGAAATCGCGGACTCGCGAACACTCGCAAAATCGCGGACTCGCGAACACTCGCGAAATCGCGGAGTCGCGAACACTCGCGAAATCGCGGAGTCGCGAACACTCCCGAAATCGCGGACTCGCGAACACCCGCGAAATCGCGGACTCGCGAACACTCGCGAAATCGCGGACTCGCGAACACTCGCAAAATCTCGGACTCGCGAACACTCGCGAAATCGCGGACTCGCGAACACCCGCGAAATCGCGGACTCACGAAATCGCTGACTCACGAAATCGCGGATTCGCGAAAACTCCCGAAATCGCGGACTCGCGAACACCCGCGAAATCGCGGACTCGCGAAATCGCGGACTCGCGAACACTGGCAAAATCGCGGACTCGCGAACACTCCCGAAATCGCGGACTCGCGAACACTCGCGAAATCGCGGACTCGCGAACACTCGCGAAATCGCGGACTCGCGAAAACTCGCGAAATCGCGGACTCGCGAAATCGCGGACTCGCGAACACTCCCGAAATGGCGGACTCGCGAACACTCGCGATATCGCGGACTCGCGAACACTCCCGAAATCGCGAAATCGCGAACACCCGCGAAATCGTGGACTCGCGAACACTCCCGAAATCGCGGACTCGCGAACACTCCCGAAATCACAGACTCGCGAACACCCGCGAAATCGCGTACTCGCGAACACTCCCGAAATCGCGGACTCGCGAAATCGCGGACTGGCGAACACTCCCGAAATCGCGGACTCGCGAACACCCGCGAAATAGCGGACTCGCGAACACTCGCAAAATCGCGGACTCGCGAACACTCGCGAAATCGCGGACTCGCGAAAACTCGCGAAATCGCGGACTCGCGAAATCGCGGACTCGCGAACACTCCCGAAATGGCGGACTCGCGAACACTCGCGATATCGCGGACTCGCGAACACTCCCGAAATCGCGAAATCGCGAACACCCGCGAAATCGTGGACTCGCGAACACTCGCGAAATCGCGGACTCGCGAACACTCCCGAAATCACAGACTCGCGAACACCCGCGAAATCGCGTACTCGCGAACACTCCCGAAATCGCGGACTCGCGAAATCGCGGACTGGCGAACACTCCCGAAATCGCGGACTCGCGAACACCCGCGAAATAGCGGACTCGCGAACACTCGCAAAATCGCGGACTCGCGAACACTCGCGAAATCGCGGACTCGCGAACACTCGCGAAATCGCGGACTCGGGAACACCCGCGAAATCGCGGACTCGCATACACTCGCGAAATCGCGGGCTCGCGAACACTCGCGAAATCGCGGACTCGCGAAATCGCGGACTCGCGAACACTCGCAAAATCGCGGACTCGCGAACACCCGCGAAATCGCGGACTCGCGAACACCCGCGAAATCGCGGACTCACGAAATCGCTGACTCACGAAATCGCGGATTCGCGAAAACTCCCGAAATCGCGGACTCGCGAACACCCGCGAAATCGCGGACTCGCGAAATCGCGGACTCGCGAACACTGGCAAAATCGCGGACTCGCGAACACTCCCGAAATCGCGGACTCGCGAACACTCCCGAAATCGCGGACTCGCGAACACTCGCGAAATCGCGGACTCGCGAACACTCGCGAAATCGCGGACTCGCGAAAACTCGCGAAATCGCGGACTCGCGAAATCGCGGACTCGCGAACTATCGCGAAATCGCGGACTCGCAAAATCGCGGACTCGCGAAATCTCGCGAAATCGCGGACTCGCGAACACTCGCGAAATCGCGGACTGGCGAAAAATCCCGAAATCGCGAAATCGCGAACACCCGCGAAATCGCGGACTCGCGAACACTCGCGAAATCGTGGACTCGCGAACACTCGCGAAATTGCGGACTCGCGAACACTCCCGAAATGGCGGACTCGCGAACACTCGCGATATCGCGGACTCGCGAACACTCCCGAAATCGCGAAATCGCGAACACCCGCGAAATCGTGGACTCGCGAACACTCGCGAAATCGCGGACTCGCGAACACTCCCGAAATCACAGACTCGCGAACACCCGCGAAATCGCGGACTCGCGAACACCCGCGAAATCGCGGACTCGCGAACTCTCGCGAAATCGCGGACTCGCAAAATCGCGGACTCGCGAAATCTCGCGAAATAGCGGACTCGCGAACATTCGCGAAATCGCGGACTGGCGAAAAATCCCGAAATCGCGAAATCGCGAACACCCGCGAAATCGCGGACTCGCGAACACTCGCGAAATCGTGGACTCGCGAACACTCGCGAAATTGCGGACTCGCGAACACTCGCGAAATTGCGGACTGGCGAACAATCCCGAAATCGCGAAATCGCGAACACCCACGAAATCGCGGACTCGCGAACACTCGCGAAATCGCGGACTCGCGAACACTCCCGAAATCACAGACTCGCGAACACCCGCGAAATCGCGTACTCGCGAACACTCCCGAAATCGCGGACTCGCGAAATCGCGGACTGGCGAACACTCCCGAAATCGCGGACTCGCGAACACCCGCGAAATAGCGGACTCGCGAACACTCGCAAAATCGCGGACTCGCGAACACTCGCGAAATCGCGGACTGGCGAACAATCCCGAAATCGCGGACTCGCAAACACTCGCGAAATCGCGGACTGGCGAAATCGCGGACTCGCGAACACTCGCAAAATCGCGGACTCGCGAACACTCGCGAAATCGCGGACTGGCGAACACCCGCGAAATCGCGGACTCGCGAACACTCGCGAAATCGCGGACTGGCGAACACTCGCGAAATCGCGGACTCGCGAACACTCGCGAAATCGCGGACTCGCGAACACTCGCGAAATCGCGGACTCGCGAACACTCGCGAAATCGCGGACTCGCGAAATCGCGAACACTCGCGAAATCGCGGACTCGCGAACACTCGCGAAATCGCGGACTCGCGAACACTCCCGAAATCGCGGACTCGCGAACACCCGCGAAATCGCGGACTCGCGAACACTCGAGAAATCGCGGACTCGCGAAATCGCGGACTCGCGAACACTCGCGAAATCGTGGACTCGCGAACACTCGCGAAATTGTGGACTCGCGAACACTCGCGAAATTGCGGACTGGCGAACAATCCCGAAATCGCGAAATCGCGAACACCCGCGAAATCGCGGACTCGCGAACACCCGCGAAATCGCGGACTCGCAAAATCGCGGACTCACCAACACTCGCGAAATCGCGGACTCGCGAACACTCGCGAAATCGCGGACTCGCGAACACTCCCGAAATCGCGGACTCGCGAACACCCGCGAAATCGCGGACTCGCGAACACCCGCGAAATCGCGGACTCGCGAAATCGCGGACTCGCGAACACTCGCGAAATCGCGGACTCGCGAACACTCGCGAAATCGCGGACTCGCGAACACTCGCGAAATCGCGGACTCGCGAACACTCGCGAAATCGCGGACTCGCGAAATCGCGAACACTCGCGAAATCGCGGACTCGCGAACACTCGCGAAATCGCGGACTCGCGAACACTCCCGAAATCGCGGACTCGCGAACACCCGCGAAATCGCGGACTCGCGAACACTCGCGAAATCGCGGACTCGCGAAATCGCGGACTCGCGAACACTCGCGAAATCGTGGACTCGCGAACACTCGCGAAATTGTGGACTCGCGAACACTCGCGAAATTGCGGACTGGCGAACAATCCCGAAATCGCGAAATCGCGAACACCCGCGAAATCGCGGACTCGCGAACACCCGCGAAATCGCGGACTGGCGAACACTCGCGAAATCGCGGACTCGCGAACACTCCCGAAATTGCGGACTCGCGAACACCCGCGAAATCGCGGACTCGCGAACACCCGCGAAATCGCGGACTCGCGAACACTCGCGAAATCGCGGACTCGCGAACACTCCCGAAATCGCGGACTGGCGAAATCGCGGACTCGCGAACACTCGCAAAATCTCGGACTCGCGAACACTCGCGAAATCGCGGACTCGCGAACACTCGCGAAATCGCGGACTGGCGAACAATCCCGAAATCGCGGACTCGCAAACACTCGCGAAATCGCGGACTGGCGAAATCGCGGAATCGCGAACACTCGCAAAATCGCGGACTCGCGAACACTCGCGAAATCGCGGACTCGCGAACACTCGCAAAATCGTGGATTCGCGAACACTCGCGAAATCGCGGACTGGCGAACAATCCCGAAATCGCGGACTCGCAAACACTCGCGAAATCGCGGACTGGCGAAATCGCGGACTCGCGAACACTCGCAAAATCGCGGACTCGCGAACACTCGCGAAATCGCGGACTCGCGAACACTCGCGAAATCGCGGACTGGCGAACAATCCCGAAATCGCGGACTCGCAAACACTCGCGAAATCGCGGACTGGCGAAATCGCGGACTCGCGAACACTCGCAAAATCGCGGACTCGCGAACACTCGGGAAATCGCGGACTGGCGAACACCCGCGAAATCGCGGACTCGCGAACACCCGCGAAATCGCGGACTCGCGAAATCGCGGACTCGCGAACACTCGCGAAATCGCGGACTGGCGAACAATCCCGAAATCGCGGACTTGCAAACACTCGCGAAATCTCGGACTGGCGAAATCGCGGACTCGCGAACACTCGCAAAATCGCGGACTCGCGAACACTCGCGAAATCGCGGACTGGCGAACACTCGCGAAATCGCGGACTCGCGAACACTCCCGAAATCGCGGACTCGCGAACACCCGCGAAATCGCGGACTGGCGAACAATCCCGAAATCGCGGACTGGCGAAATCGCGGACTCGCGAACACTCGCGAAATCGCGGACTGGCGAACAATCCCGAAATCGCGGACTCGCGAACACTCGCAAAATCGCGGACTCGCGAACACTCGCGAAATCGCGGACTGGCGAACAATCCCGAAATCGCGAACACCCGCGAAATCGCGGACTCGCGAAAACTCGCGAAATCGCGGACTCGCGAACACTCCCGAAATCGCGGACTCGCGAACACTCGCGAAATCGTGGACTCGCGAACACTCGCGAAATTGCGGACTCGCGAACACTCGCGAAATTGCGGACTGGCGAACAATCCCGAAATCGCGAAATCGCGAACACCCACGAAATCGCGGACTCGCGAACACCCGCGAAATCGCGGACTCGGGAACACTCGCGAAATCGCGGACTCGCGAACACTCGCGAAATCGCGGACTGGCGAACAATCCCGAAATCGCGAAATCGCGAACACCCACGAAATCGCGGACTCGCGAACACCCGCGAAATCGCGGACTCGGGAACACCCGCGAAATCGCGGACTCGCGAACACTCGCGAAATCGCGGGCTCGCGAACACTCGCGAAATCGCGGACTCGCGAACACTCGCGATATCGCGGACTCGCGAACACTCCCGAAATCGCGAAATCGCGAACACCCGCGAAATCGCGGACTCGCGAACACTCGCGAAATCGCGGACTCGCGAACACTCGCGAAATCGCGGACTCGCGAACACTCCCGAAATCACAGACTCGCGAACACCCGCGAAATCGCGGACTCGCGAACACCCGCGAAATCGCGGACTCACGAACACTCGCGAAATCGCGGACTCGCGAACACTCCCGAAATCGCGGACTCGCGAAATCGCGGACTCGCGAACACTCGCAAAATCGCGGACTCGCGAACACTCGCGAAATCGCGGAGTCGCGAACACTCGCGAAATCGCGGAGTCGCGAACACTCCCGAAATCGCGGACTCGCGAACACTCGCGAAATCGCGGACTCGCGAACACTCCCGAAATCGCGGACTCGCGAACACCCGCGAAATCGCGGACTCGAGATCACCCGCGAAATCGCGGACTCGCGAAATCGCGGACTCGCGAACACTCGCGGACTCGCGAACACTCGCGAAATCGCGGACTCGGGAACACTCGCGAAATCGCGGGCTCGCGAACACTCGCGAAATCGCGGACTCGCGAAATCGCGGACTCGCGAACACTCGCAAAATCGCGGACTCGCGAACACCCGCGAAATTGCGGACTCGCGAACACCCGCGAAATCGCGGACTCACGAAATCGCTGACTCACGAAATCGCGGATTCGCGAAAACTCCCGAAATCGCGGACTCGCGAACACCCGCGAAATCGCGGACTCGCGAAATCGCGGACTCGCGAACACTGGCAAAATCGCGCACTCGCGAACACTCCCGAAATCGCGGACTCGCGAACACTCGCGAAATCGCGGACTCGCGAACACTCGCGAAATCGCGGACTCGCGAAAACTCGCGAAATCGCGGACTCGCGAAATCGCGGACTCGCGAACACTCCCGAAATGGCGGACTCGCGAACACTCGCGATATCGCGGACTCGCGAACACTCCCGAAATCGCGAAATCGCGAACACCCGCGAAATCGCGGACTCGCGAACACTCGCGAAATCGCGGACTCGCGAACACTCCCGAAATCACAGACTCGCGAACACCCGCGAAATCGCGGACTCGCGAACACCCGCGAAATCGCGGACTCGCGAACTCTCGCGAAATCGCGGACTCGCAAAATCGCGGACTCGCGAAATCTCGCGAAATCGCGGACTCGCGAACACTCGCGAAATCGCGGACTGGCGAAAAATCCCGAAATCGCGAAATCGCGAACACCCGCGAAATCGCGGACTCGCGAACACTCGCGAAATCGTGGACTCGCGAACACTCGCGAAATTGCGGACTCGCGAACACTCGCGAAATTGCGGACTGGCGAACAATCCCGAAATCGCGAAATCGCGAACACCCACGAAATCGCGGACTCGCGAACACTCGCGAAATCGCGGACTCGCGAACACTCCCGAAATCACAGACTCGCGAACACCCGCGAAATCGCGGACTCGCGAACACTCCCGAAATCGCGGACTCGCGAAATCGCGGACTCGCGAACACTCGCAAAATCGCGGACTCGCGAACACTCGCGAAATCGCGGACTGGCGAACAATCCCGAAATCGCGAAATCGCGAACACCCGCGAAATCGCGGACTCGCGAATACTCGCGAAATCGCGGACTCGCGAACACTTCCGAAATCGCGGACTCGCGAACACTCGCGAAATCGTGGACTCGCGAACACTCGCGAAATTGCGGACTCGCGAACACTCGCGAAATTGCGGACTGGCGAACAATCCCGAAATCGCGAAATCGCGAACACCCACGAAATCGCGGACTCGCGAACACCCGCGAAATCGCGGACTCGCGAAATCGCGGACTCGCGAACACTCGCGAACACCCGCGAAATCGCGGACTCGCGAAATCGCGGACTCGCGAACACTCGCAAAATCGCGGACTCACCAACACTCGCGAAATCGCGGACTCGCGAACACTCGCGAAATCGCGGACTCGCGAACACTCCCGAAATCGCGGACTCGCGAACACCCGCGAAATCGCGGACTCGCGAACACCCGCGAAATCGCGGACTCGCGAAATCGCGGACTCGCGAACACTCGCGAAATCGCGGACTCGCGAACACTCCCGAAATCGCGGACTCGCGAACACTCGCGAAATCGCGGACTCGCGAACACTCCCGAAATCACAGACTCGCGAACACCCGCGAAATCGCGGACTCGCGAACACCCGCGAAATCGCGGACTCGCGAACTCTCGCGAAATCGCGGACTCGCAAAATCGCGGACTCGCGAAATCTCGCGAAATCGCGGACTCGCGAACACTCGCGAAATCGCGGACTGGCGAAAAATCCCGAAATCGCGAAATCGCGAACACCCGCGAAATCGCGGACTCGCGAACACTCGCGAAATCGTGGACTCGCGAACACTCGCGAAATTGCGGACTCGCGAACACTCGCGAAATTGCGGACTGGCGAACAATCCCGAAATCGCGAAATCGCGAACACCCACGAAATCGCGGACTCGCGAACACTCGCGAAATCGCGGACTCGCGAACACTCCCGAAATCACAGACTCGCGAACACCCGCGAAATCGCGGACTCGCGAACACTCCCGAAATCGCGGACTCGCGAAATCGCGGACTCGCGAACACTCGCAAAATCGCGGACTCGCGAACACTCGCGAAATCGCGGACTGGCGAACAATCCCGAAATCGCGAAATCGCGAACACCCGCGAAATCGCGGACTCGCGAATACTCGCGAAATCGCGGACTCGCGAAAACTCCCGAAATCGCGGACTCGCGAACACTCGCGAAATCGTGGACTCGCGAACACTCGCGAAATTGCGGACTCGCGAACACTCGCGAAATTGCGGACTGGCGAACAATCCCGAAATCGCGAAATCGCGAACACCCACGAAATCGCGGACTCGCGAACACCCGCGAAATCGCGGACTCGCGAAATCGCGGACTCGCGAACACTCGCGAACACCCGCGAAATCGCGGACTCGCGAAATCGCGGACTCGCGAACACTCGCAAAATCGCGGACTCACCAACACTCGCGAAATCGCGGACTCGCGAACACTCGCGAAATCGCGGACTCGCGAACACTCCCGAAATCGCGGACTCGCGAACACCCGCGAAATCGCGGACTCGCGAACACCCGCGAAATCGCGGACTCGCGAAATCGCGGACTCGCGAACACTCGCGAAATCGCGGACTCGCGAACACTCGCGAAATCGCGGACTCGCGAACACTCGCGAAATCGCGGACTCGCGAACACTCGCGAAATCGCGGACTCGCGAAATCGCGAACACTCGCGAAATCGCGGACTCGCGAACACTCGCGAAATCGCGGACTCGCGAACACTCCCGAAATCGCGGACTCGCGAACACCCGCGAAATCGCGGACTCGCAAACACTCGCGAAATCGCGGACTCGCGAAATCGCGGACTCGCGAACACTCGCGAAATCGTGGACTCGCGAACACTCGCGAAATTGTGGACTCGCGAACACTCGCGAAATTGCGGACTGGCGAACAATCCCGAAATCGCGAAATCGCGAACACCCGCGAAATCGCGGACTCGCGAACACCCGCGAAATCGCGGACTCGCGAAATCGCGGACTCGCGAACACTCGCGAAATCGTGGACTCGCGAACACTCGCGAAATTGCGGACTCGCGAACAATCGCGAAATTGCGGACTGGCGAACAATCCCGAAATCGCGAAATCGCGACCACCCGCGAAATCGCGAAATCGCGACCACCCGCGAAATCGCGGACTCGCGAACACCCGCGAAATCGCGAACACCCGCGAAATCGCGGACTCGCGAACACCCGCGAAATCGCGGACTCGCGAAATCGCGGACTCGCGAACACTCGCAAAATCGCGGACTCGCGAACACACGCGAAATCGCGGACTGGCGAACACTCGCGAAATCGCGGACTCGCGAACACTCCCGAAATTGCGGACTCGCGAACACCCGCGAAATCGCGGACTCGCGAACACCCGCGAAATCGCGGACTCGCGAACACTCGCGAAATCGCGGACTCGCGAACACTCCCGAAATCGCGGACTGGCGAAATCGCGGACTCGCGAACACTCGCAAAATCTCGGACTCGCGAACACTCGCGAAATGACGGACTCGCGAACACTCGCGAAATCGCGGACTGGCGAACAATCCCGAAATCGCGGACTCGCAAACACTCGCGAAATCGCGGACTGGCGAAATCGCGGAATCGCGAACACTCGCAAAATCGCGGACTCGCGAACACTCGCGAAATCGCGGACTCGCGAACACTCGCAAAATCGTGGATTCGCGAACACTCGCGAAATCGCGGGCTGGCGAACAATCCCGAAATCGCGGACTCGCAAACACTCGCGAAATCGCGGACTGGCGAAATCGCGGACTCGCGAACACTCGCAAAATCGCGGACTCGCGAACACTCGCGAAATCGCGGACTGGCGAACACTGGCGAAATCGCGGACTCGCGAACACTCCCGAAATCGCGGACTCGCGAACACCCGCGAAATAGCGGACTCGCGAACACTCGCAAAATCGCGGACTCGCGAACACTCGCGAAATCGCGGACTGGCGAACAATCCCGAAATCGCGGACTCGCAAACACTCGCGAAATCGCGGACTGGCGAAATCGCGGACTCGCGAACACTCGCAAAATCGCGGACTCGCGAACACTCGGGAAATCGCGGACTGGCGAACACCCGCGAAATCGCGGACTCGCGAACACCCGCGAAATCGCGGACTCGCGAAATCGCGGACTCGCGAACACTCGCGAAATCGCGGACTGGCGAACAATCCCGAAATCGCGGACTTGCAAACACTCGCGAAATCTCGGACTGGCGAAATCGCGGACTCGCGAACACTCGCAAAATCGCGGACTCGCGAACACTCGCGAAATCGCGGACTGGCGAACACTCGCGAAATCGCGGACTCGCGAACACTCCCGAAATCGCGGACTCGCGAACACCCGCGAAATCGCGGACTGGCGAACAATCCCGAAATCGCGGACTGGCGAAATCGCGGACTCGCGAACACTCGCGAAATCGCGGACTGGCGAACAATCCCGAAATCGCGGACTTGCGAACACTCGCAAAATCGCGGACTCGCGAACACTCGCGAAATCGCGGACTGGCGAACAATCCCGAAATCGCGAACACCCGCGAAATCGCGGACTCGCGAAAACTCGCGAAATCGCGGACTCGCGAACACTCCCGAAATCGCGGACTCGCGAACACTCGCGAAATCGTGGACTCGCGAACACTCGCGAAATTGCGGACTCGCGAACACTCGCGAAATTGCGGACTGGCGAACAATCCCGAAATCGCGAAATCGCGAACACCCACGAAATCGCGGACTCGCGAACACCCGCGAAATCGCGGACTCGGGAACACTCGCGAAATCGCGGACTCGCGAACACTCGCGAAATCGCGGACTGGCGAACAATCCCGAAATCGCGAAATCGCGAACACCCACGAAATCGCGGACTCGCGAACACCCGCGAAATCGCGGACTCGGGAACACCCGCGAAATCGCGGACTCGCGAACACTCGCGAAATCGCGGGCTCGCGAACACTCGCGAAATCGCGGACTCGCGAACACTCGCAAAATCGCGGACTCGCGAACACCCGGGAAATCGCGGACTCGCGAACACCCGCGAAATCGCGGACTCGCGAAATCGCGGACTCGCGAACACTGGCAAAATCGCGGACTCGCGAACACTCCCGAAATCGCGGACTCGCGAACACTCGCGAAATCGCGGACTCGCGAACACTCGCGAAATGACGGACTCGCGAACACTCGCGAAATCGCGGACTGGCGAACAATCCCGAAATCGCGGACTCGCAAACACTCGCGAAATCGCGGACTGGCGAAATCGCGGAATCGCGAACACTCGCAAAATCGCGGACTCGCGAACACTCGCGAAATCGCGGACTCGCGAACACTCGCAAAATCGTGGATTCGCGAACACTCGCGAAATCGCGGACTGGCGAACAATCCCGAAATCGCGGACTCGCAAACACTCGCGAAATCGCGGACTGGCGAAATCGCGGACTCGCGAACACTCGCAAAATCGCGGACTCGCGAACACTCGCGAAATCGCGGACTGGCGAACACTGGCGAAATCGCGGACTCGCGAACACTCCCGAAATCGCGGACTCGCGAACACCCGCGAAATAGCGGACTCGCGAACACTCGCAAAATCGCGGACTCGCGAACACTCGCGAAATCGCGGACTGGCGAACAATCCCGAAATCGCGGACTCGCAAACACTCGCGAAATCGCGGACTGGCGAAATCGCGGACTCGCGAACACTCGCAAAATCGCGGACTCGCGAACACTCGGGAAATCGCGGACTGGCGAACACCCGCGAAATCGCGGACTCGCGAACACCCGCGAAATCGCGGACTCGCGAAATCGCGGACTCGCGAACACTCGCGAAATCGCGGACTGGCGAACAATCCCGAAATCGCGGACTTGCAAACACTCGCGAAATCTCGGACTGGCGAAATCGCGGACTCGCGAACACTCGCAAAATCGCGGACTCGCGAACACTCGCGAAATCGCGGACTGGCGAACACTCGCGAAATCGCGGACTCGCGAACACTCCCGAAATCGCGGACTCGCGAACACCCGCGAAATCGCGGACTGGCGAACAATCCCGAAATCGCGGACTGGCGAAATCGCGGACTCGCGAACACTCGCGAAATCGCGGACTGGCGAACAATCCCGAAATCGCGGACTTGCGAACACTCGCAAAATCGCGGACTCGCGAACACTCGCGAAATCGCGGACTGGCGAACAATCCCGAAATCGCGAACACCCGCGAAATCGCGGACTCGCGAAAACTCGCGAAATCGCGGACTCGCGAACACTCCCGAAATCGCGGACTCGCGAACACTCGCGAAATCGTGGACTCGCGAACACTCGCGAAATTGCGGACTCGCGAACACTCGCGAAATTGCGGACTGGCGAACAATCCCGAAATCGCGAAATCGCGAACACCCACGAAATCGCGGACTCGCGAACACCCGCGAAATCGCGGACTCGGGAACACTCGCGAAATCGCGGACTCGCGAACACTCGCGAAATCGCGGACTGGCGAACAATCCCGAAATCGCGAAATCGCGAACACCCACGAAATCGCGGACTCGCGAACACCCGCGAAATCGCGGACTCGGGAACACCCGCGAAATCGCGGACTCGCGAACACTCGCGAAATCGCGGGCTCGCGAACACTCGCGAAATCGCGGACTCGCGAACACTCGCAAAATCGCGGACTCGCGAACACCCGGGAAATCGCGGACTCGCGAACACCCGCGAAATCGCGGACTCGCGAAATCGCGGACTCGCGAACACTGGCAAAATCGCGGACTCGCGAACACTCCCGAAATCGCGGACTCGCGAACACTCGCGAAATCGCGGACTCGCGAACACTCGCGAAATCGCGGACTCGCGAACACTCCCGAAATGGCGGACTCGCGAACACTCGCGATATCGCGGACTCGCGAACACTCCCGAAATCGCGAAATCGCGAACACCCGCGAAATCGTGGACTCGCGAACACTCGCGAAATCGCGGACTCGCGAACACTCCCGAAATCACAGACTCGCGAACACCCGCGAAATCGCGGACTCGCGAACACCCGCGAAATCGCGGACTCGCGAACTCTCGCGAAATCGCGGACTCGCGAACACTCGCGAAATCGCGGACTCGCGAACACTCGCGAAATCGCGGACTCGCGAAAACTCGCGAAATCGCGGACTCGCGAAATCGCGGACTCGCGAACACTCCCGAAATGGCGGACTCGCGAACACTCGCGATATCGCGGACTCGCGAACACTCCCGAAATCGCGAAATCGCGAACACCCGCGAAATCGTGGACTCGCGAACACTCGCGAAATCGCGGACTCGCGAACACTGCCGAAATCACAGACTCGCGAACACCCGCGAAATCGCGGACTCGCGAACACCCGCGAAATCGCGGACTCGCGAACTCTCGCGAAATCGCGGACTCGCAAAATCGCGGACTCGCGAAATCTCGCGAAATAGCGGACTCGCGAACACTCGCGAAATCGCGGACTGGCGAAAAATCCCGAAATCGCGAAATCGCGAACACCCGCGAAATCGCGGACTCGCGAACACTCGCGAAATCGTGGACTCGCGAACACTCGCGAAATTGCGGACTCGCGAACAATCCCGAAATCGCGAAATCGCGAACACCCACGAAATCGCGGACTGGCGAACAATCCCGAAATCGCGGACTCGCAAACACTCGCGAAATCGCGGACTGGCGAAATCGCGGACTCGCGAACACTCGCAAAATCGCGGACTCGCGAACACTCGCGAAATCGCGGACTGGCGAACACCCGCGAAATCGCGGACTCGCGAACACCCGCGAAATCGCGGACTCGCGAAATCGCGGACTCGCGAACACTCGCGAAATCGCGGACTCGCGAACAATCCCGAAATCGCGGACTCGCAAACACTCGCGAAATCGCGGACTGGCGAAATCGCGGACTCGCGAACACTCGCAAAATCGCGGACTCGCGAACACTCGCAAAATCGCGGACTCGCGAACACTCGCGAAATCGCGGACTGGCGAACACTCGCGAAATCGCGGACTCGCGAACACTCCCGAAATTGCGGACTCGCGAACACCCGCGAAATCGCGGACTCGCGAACACCCGCGAAATCGCGGACTCGCGAACACTCGCGAAATCGCGGACTCGCGAACACTCGCGAAATCGCGGACTCGCGAAATCGCGGACTCGCAAACACTCCCGAAATCGCGAACTCGCGAACACTCCCGAAATCGCGGACTCGCGAAATCGCGGACTCGCGAACACTCGCAAAATCGCGGACTCGCGAACACTCGCGAAATCGCGGAGTCGCGAACACTCGCGAAATCGCGGAGTCGCGAACACTCCCGAAATCGCGGACTCGCGAACACCCGCGAAATCGCGGACTCGCGAACACTCGCGAAATCGCGGACTCGCGAACACTCGCAAAATCTCGGACTCGCGAACACTCGCGAAATCGCGGACTCGCGAACACCCGCGAAATCGCGGACTCACGAAATCGCTGACTCACGAAATCGCGGATTCGCGAAAACTCCCGAAATCGCGGACTCGCGAACACCCGCGAAATCGCGGACTCGCGAAATCGCGGACTCGCGAACACTGGCAAAATCGCGGACTCGCGAACACTCCCGAAATCGCGGACTCGCGAACACTCGCGAAATCGCGGACTCGCGAACACTCGCGAAATCGCGGACTCGCGAAAACTCGCGAAATCGCGGACTCGCGAAATCGCGGACTCGCGAACACTCCCGAAATGGCGGACTCGCGAACACTCGCGATATCGCGGACTCGCGAACACTCCCGAAATCGCGAAATCGCGAACACCCGCGAAATCGTGGACTCGCGAACACTCGCGA